>NC_092646.1:52361570-52661570 GCF_039555335.1 Amphiura filiformis | reverse complement strand
TCTTGAGTATGCCAAAATTTTGCTATAATATTCACTTTTTTGTGTTCCTTTAATTAAATGATTGGTTATCAGAATGAAACATGTCTTTGCCAAAAATTAGACTGCATAAACTGAAATTAGCTTTGGGTCTTTGGGCTTGATTGTCACAGCATACGAAAAACACCCTAAAAACGCAAGTTTTTGGCCCTTATTTCCAAAAATTGACCAAATATTAAAAATTGACTTTTATTGCCAGTTAGGACTAACTAAAGGATTAGGATTTAGCTATGTTTCATTTGGCAAAACAGTTTAATATTTTTTTAATCCCGAAAAATTAGTTCTGTATTATTTTTTTTTAAATACAAACTTGTTCACTGGTGGGGCATAAAACCTAGCACTAAACAACCCTGTTATACATGTATTTATTTATTTCCAAAAATGCTAATACTTATTACAATAAGCGTAGGTATGGTAAGGTATCTTTTCTGACATCCAAAGGAAATTAATGAGGTGTCACTAGAGCAAGAATAGATTATAAATACGAAGACATATTATCTCAAACCTGAACTTTGATATTTTAAAACTGACGCTCATCGCTCAAGGTAAAAAAAAGTATGGTAAAGGAGACGATTCTGTATAAACAGTGATCGGAGTGCCCATCTCTCTTTCATTGGCGATTGGGCTAGACTCCTCCATGTATTTGCTATAGGGGGATCGCTACACCTCCTCCACAGCGAGTCTGTTACCTTCCCAGCATATAAGTATGCCGGTACCCATTTATACACCTGGGTGGAGAGGAGTAATCGAGATAAAGTACCTTACTCAAGGGCACAACACGATGGCGTCGCCGGGCTCGAACCCGCAACCTTCCGTTTGTAAGTCGGAGCCCGTTGCGCTCCGTCACCGTGCTCCCCTCAAGAAATGTAAAAAGAAAGAGTAATAAAGAAGGGAAGTATAGTTTAACTATATATATATCTTGTCTTTATTTCTCCTTCCTTTTCTCCCTGTATTAAAATACAGGGGATAATATGGAACCAACCGACAAATTGATTATAGGGCCTAATAAAAGACAAAGAAAATTTCAACGAATTCAATGAACAAACGAAAGGAAAAAAACAGGACTTAAAACGGAAAAGAAAATGAAAAGAAAAGAAAGAGAAAATGTACAAGACAAGACCAGACAAGACAAACAAAAGAAAGGAAAAAGAAAGAAAAGAAAGGACAGAAAACAAGAAAAGAAAAGAAAAGAAAAGAAAAGAAAAGAAAAGAAAAGAAAAGAAAAGAAAAGAAAAGAAAAGAAAAGAAAAGAAAAGAAAAGAAAAGAAAAGAAAAGAAAAGAAAAGAAAAGAAAAGAAAATAAAAGAAAAGAAAAGAAAAGAAGAAAAGAAAAAAAGAAAGTAAAAAAGAAAAGGTAAAGAAGAGACTAGATCAGAAAAGAAATGACCACAGAAGGAAAAGGAAAAAAATAAGAAACGGGAAAAAAAAGGAAAAAAAATAGAAAAGGAAAAAGCACAGAACAAAAAGAAAAGAAGAGAAAGAAAAGAAAGGACAGAAAACAAGAAAAGAAAAGAAAAGAAAAGAAAAGAAAAGAAAAGAAAAGAAAAGAAAAGAAAAGAAAAGAAAAGAAAAGAAAAGAAAAGAAAAGAAAAGAAAAGAAAAGAAAAGAAAAGAAAAGAAAAGAAAAGAAAAGAAAAGAAAAGAAAAGAAATGAAAAGAAGAAAAGAAAAGAAAAGAAAAGAAAAAATGAAAAGAAAAAAGAAAGTAAAAAAGAAAAGGTAAAGAAGAGACTAGATCAGAAAAGAAATGACCACAGAAGGAAAAGGAAAAAAATAAGAAACGAAAAAAAAGGAACAAAAATAGAAAAGGAAAAAGCACAGAACAAAAAGAAAAGAAGAGAAGAGAAAAAATATGGGAATAAAAACGGAATTAAAGTTTAGAAGAGAATGGGAGAAAGAAAGATCGAGAGACCATAAAAGTGAGAGAAACATTAATTTAGAAAACAGAGACGAAAAAAAGGATATGCGAAGACGAAAAACAGAAACAAAGCAATAAAATAAAACAAACAAATAAACAAACAAAATGCCACTTACCGGATCTTTGTCCTTGTCCTGTTGGTGTGGCGGAATGATGATGATGACCATCATGGTGTAATGGTGGAGTCGTTGACATCATTACCGGAGCTGTATCCTCGTCCATTTCATGCACAAAGTCAGTAGACGAATGCGAACTTCCAAAAATAAACGCTGAATATATATCGGGAATTTCCAACTTTATTCAAATCTTGGAAGAATTTTTACGGATGTCTTGATGAGCGCACCAGCAGATTCGAAATACCAAAGGTCCAGAAAACTTCTTTAGAATCCATAAATCAAAATATGGCACGTGCCACTTCTTTACCCTTTTCACAAAAGTTTTCAAATAATCTCATTAAACAAAAAACGCGAAATCTATTTTGTCACGCTGTAAATAATACTGATTTGCAATAATTGGTATAAATCACATATGTTGAACTTTGATATTTAAAATCAGTGTCATTGTGTGATTTTGTGTTGTGTGCGTTTTATGACTGGGAGATATATGAGAAACATACAGGTGGTACGATACTGATGGTGTCTGAGTGATGAGGGTTCTAAAAAAAGTCTGCTTAAAATGCTTGCCTCTGATTGGCTATATTTTGATCACGTGCTTGCTTGGTAGTAATTAAAATTGAATTTATGGCATTTTGTCTTCTTACATACGGTTGGGTTTTCTGTGTTTGATGATAATGATTTCAAGTGAACATGTTTCAGTGGTTGTTAAGTTAAGTGGTTGTTAGGCTAGATATTTTAAAATTTATGCAAGGCATCGTTACCATGCTTGGCTCTGATTGGCAGGTGGCGGCGGAAGCATTAAAATTTAAGAAGGGGGGTCGGGGACGAGCGTATTTGTGACATGATCTGGTCCATGGTGGCCAAAGGCGGCAAATTTGAAATTGAGATAAAGGCAAAAATATGGAGTACAAAAACAATAAAATACATAAGAAAATATGCAACACAAAGCTTCAGAACTTTAGAACCAAGTATGCTAAACCTTTGGTGTTTTCAGTATCTGATTGCCAATTGTTTGTATAATAATTATAGTAACTCAATTTTCAAATAATGCCTCCTTTGGCTTCCATGGAGCAGATCGTGTCACATTTTGTTTCTGTTTTACGAGGCCCTTTTTTGCGTTTCAATTTCAGACTATTTTAGCCCCAAAGGTGGAATTTGCTATTTGCAATTTTACCCTATTTGGATCCAAAACATAGTGTATTTCGTGCTGAAAAGGAAGATGCACAAGGCAATATTATTTGTTAGTTTTATTCTGTTATTATTTTAAGGGGACGTCTCCCGTGCCATAATTTAGGGGGGGGGTCGTGTCCCTCCCCGCTTCCGCCGCCCATGCTGATAGGTTATGGCTTGATAACGTACTTGCTCGCTGTAATTAAAATTCAATTTATGACATTTTGTCTTCTTATATGAGTTTCTGAATTGAACATCTTTACTGGTTGTTATAGCATTATGAGAGGTATCATATGATTGGTTGTGATTGGTTTAATAAGGTCACGTGCTTGCTCGCTGTAATTAAAATTGAAATTATGGCATGTTGTCTTCTTAGACGAGCTGCATTTGCTGCATGCCTTTTATGATAGTATTTTCAATTAAACATCTTTTATAGTGGGAGTTAAGTAGGAGATTTTAATGTGTTGATACAAGAGGGTGTCGTCGGCTTAGAATGAGCGGTTCTGATTGGTTATATGTTTTGGTCACGTGCTTATTCACACGGTAATTGACTGAAATTGAACATGGGTCATGGATCGCAATCCTACCAAGGTAGTATCGAACTTTATTGCCCTTCCTCTTTAGGGTGTCCCACAAGTTCTCCAATTGGATCAGATCATGACTCCTGGAGGCTAATGCCTGTTTGATCCATGAAGTTGTTGGTGACGGCTCCTCTGTGTGAAGTGGCGTTGTTGTCCATAAAAATAAAACATCTCCAATGGCAACAGCGTTAAAAATATTAAAGGAATCAATGGAACTAAAACAAAGGAGCTAGAGAAAAGTGAACAATGAAACTGAACTAAAAGAAAGTTGTAAAAAGAACAAGAAAACTAAAACAAATTTCTATACATATTTTCTAAAGAAAAAGTCACATTGTTTTGTCCCGCTTCTTGATCTTTGTACACTCAAGAAATAAAGGTTCAAAATAGAACCTTTTTTGTCCTCTCAGGAGAACCTCTTGAACCTCTAAACAATTATTATGAGCTATCTTCAGTAGATCACAACATGTAATTAATATGAGCTACCTTCAGTAGATAGCAGCATTCACACAATGTAATAATTATGAGCTATCTTCAGTAGATAGCAGCATTCACACAATGTAATAATTATGAGCTATCTTCAGTAGATAGCAGCATTCACACAATGTAATAATTATGAGCTATCTTCAGTAGATAGCAGCATTTACACAATGTAATAATTATGAGCTATCTTCAGTAGATAGCAGCATTCACACAATGTAATAATTATGAGCTATCTTCAGTAGATAGCCGCACTCACACAATGTAATAAATATGAGCTATCTTCAGTATGTAGCGGCGTTCACACAATGTAATAATAATGAGCTATCTTCAATAGACAGCAGCATTCACACAAGGTAATAATTATGAGCTATCTTCAATAGACAGCAGCATTCACACAATGTAATAATTATGAGCTATCTTCAGTAGATAGCAGCATTCACACAATGTAGCTATCTTCTGTAGATAACAACATTCACACAATGTAAAAATTATGAGCTATCTTCAGTAGATAGCAGCATTCACACAATGTAATAGGAGCTACCTTCAGTAGATAGCAGCATTCACACAATAATTGTGAGCTATCCTCAGTAGATAGCAGCATTCACACAATATAATAATTATGAGCTATCTTCAGTAGATAGCAGCATTCACACAATGTAAAAAATATGAGCTATAGCAGCATTCACACAATGTAATAATTATGAGCTATCTTCAATAGACAGCAGCATTCACACAATGTAAAAAATATGAGCAATCTTCAGTAGATAGCAGCATTCACACAATGTTATAATTATGAGCTATCTTCAGTGGATAGCAGCATTCACACAATGTAATAATTATGAGCTATAGCAGCATTCACACAATGTAATAATTATGAGCTATCTTCAATAGACAGCAGCATTCACACAATGTAATAATTATGAGCTATCTTCAGTAGATAGCAGCATTCACACAATGTAATAATTATGAGCTATCTTCAGTAGATAGCAGCATTCACACAATGTAAAAAATATGAGCAATCTTCAGTAGATAGCAGCATTCACACAATGTTATAATTATGAGCTATCTTCAGTGGATAGCAGCATTCACACAATGTAATAATTATGAGCTATAGCAGCATTCACACAATGTAATAATTATGAGCTATCTTCAATAGACAGCAGCATTCACACAATGTAATAATTATGAGCTATCTTCAGTAGATAGCAGCATTCACACAATGCAATAATTATGAGTTATCTTCAGTATGTAGCAGCATTCACACAATGTAATAATTATGAGTTATCTTCAGTAGATAGCAGCATTCACACAATATAATAATTATGAGCTATCTTCAGTAGATAGCCGCACTCACACAATGTAATAAATATGAGCTATCTTCAGTAGATAGCAGCATTCACACAATGTAATAATATGAGCTATCTTCAGTAGATAGCAGCATTCATACAATGTAATAATTATGAGCTATCTTCAGTAGATAGCAGAATTCATACAATGTAACATGTGCTATCTTTAGTAGATAGCAGCATTCACACAATGTAATAATATGAGCTATCTTCAGTAGATAGCAGCATTCATACAATGTAATAATTATGCGCTATCTTCAGTAGATAGCAGAATTCATACAATGTAACATGTGCTATCTTCAGTAGATAGCAGCATTCACACAATGTAATAATTATGAGCTATCTTCAGTAGATAGCAGCATTCACACAATGTAAAAAATATGAGCAATCTTCAGTAGATAGCAGCATTCACACAATGTTATAATTATGAGCTATCTTCAGTGAATAGCAGCATTCACACAATGTAATAATTATGAGCTATAGCAGCATTCACACAATGTAATAATTATGAGCTATCTTCAATAGACAGCAGCATTCACACAATGTAATAATTATGAGCTATCTTCAGTAGATAGCAGCATTCACACAATGCAATAATTATGAGTTATCTTCAGTATGTAGCAGCATTCACACAATGTAATAATTATGAGTTATCTTCAGTAGATAGCAGCATTCACACAATATAATAATTATGAGCTATCTTCAGTAGATAGCCGCACTCACACAATGTAATAAATATGAGCTATCTTCAGTAGATAGCAGCATTCACAATGTAATAATATGAGCTATCTTCAGTAGATAGCAGCATTCATACAATGTAATAATTATGAGCTATCTTCAGTAGATAGCAGAATTCATACAATGTAACATGTGCTATCTTTAGTAGATAGCAGCATTCACACAATGTAGCTATCTTCTGTAGATAACAACATTCACACAATGTAAAAATTATGAGCTATCTTCAGTAGATAGCAGCATTCACACAGAGCTACCTTCAGTAGATAGCAGCATTCACACAATAATTGTGAGCTATCCTCAGTAGATAGCAGCATTCACACAATATAATAATTATGAGCTATCTTCAGTAGATAGCAGCATTCACACAATGTAATAATAATGAGCTATCTTCAGTAGATAGCAGCATTCACACAATGTAAAAAATATGAGCAATCTTCAGTAGATAGCAGCATTCACACAATGTTATAATTATGAGTTATCTTCAGTAGATAGCAGCATTCACACAATATAATAATTATGAGCTATCTTCAGTAGATAGCCGCACTCACACAATGTAATAAATATGAGCTATCTTCAGTAGATAGCAGCATTCACACAATGTAATAATATGAGCTATCTTCAGTAGATAGCAGCATTCATACAATGTAATAATTATGAGCTATCTTCAGTAGATAGCATCATTCACACAATGTAATATGAGCTATCTTTAGTAGATAGCAGCATTCACACAATGTAGCTATCTTCTGTAGATAACAACATTCACACAATGTAAAAATTATGAGCTATCTTCAGTAGATAGCAGCATTCACACAATAATTGTGAGCTATCCTCAGTAGATAGCAGCATTCACACAATATAATAATTATGAGCTATCTTCAGTAGATAGCAGCATTCACACAATGTAATAATTATGAGCTATCTTCAGTAGATAGCAGCATTCACACAATGTAATAATTTTGAGTTATCTTCAGTATGTAGCGGCATTCACACAATGTAATAATTATGAGTTATCTTCAGTAGATAGCAGCATTCACACAATATAATAATTATGAGCTATCTTCAGTAGATAGCTCATATTTATTACATTGTGTGAGTGCGGCTATCTTCAGTAGATAGCAGCATTCACACAATGTAATAATTATGAGCTATCTTCAGTAGATAGCAGCATTCATACAATGTAATAATTATGAGCTATCTTCAATAGATAGCAGCATTCATACAATGTAATAATTATGAGCTATCTTCAGTAGTATTCACACGATGTAATATTAGCTATCTTCAGTAGATAGCAGCACTCACACAATGCAATATTAGCTATCTTCTGTAGATAGCAGCATTCACACAATGTAATAATTATGAGCTATCTTCAGTAGATAGCAGCATTCATACAATGTAATAATTATGAGCTATCTTCAATAGACAGCAGCATTCACACAATGTAATAATTATGAGCTATCTTCAGTAGATAGCAGCATTCACAATGTAAAAATTATGAGCTATCTTCAGTAGATAGCAGCATTCACACAATGTAGTAATTATGAGCTATCTTCAGTAGATAGCAGCATTCACACAATGTAATATGAGCTATTTTCAGTAGATAGCAGCATTCCCACAATGTAATAATATATATGAGCTATCTTCAGTAGATAGCAGAATTCACACAATGTAATAATTTGAGCTATCTTCAGTAGATAGCAGCATTCATACAATGTAACATGTGCTATCTTTAGTAGATCATGAGATAGCAGCATTCACACAATGTTATCGGTTGGTCAGTTGATGTGATGTATGATAAAGCGCCACCCAATTCGTTTTTATGCTACAAGCTGGGTAAGTAAAACTGCTATGCAGAGGGCGTTTAAAACGGCATCATGATATCTCACGGGGTGACGTGAACCGAGGAACGGAAAATTATAAATTTTAGAATTGAGTATTGTGGGGCAAGGCAACCTCGAGGGTTAACAATTTGATTTATATCATTGGAGGACAAGTCTGGTAACTCGCATTACACTTTGTCCGCCCAAAAGAAGGGACCAAATTGAGATGATAAAATACATACGAAAAACAAAACTCTTAAAACACATTAAAGATTCAGAAATGTCAACCCTCACTGAGCAAACAAAAAACATGTAAAATAAACATGCAATAACATCTTAATGAGGATGTGCAAATGAGATCCAAATTATCTTCAGTAGATGATCACACAATGTAATAATTTGAGCTATCTTCAGTAGATAGCAGCATTCACACAATATAATAATATGAGCTATCTTCAGTAGATAGCAGCATTCACACAATGTAATAATATGAGCTATCTTCAGTAGATAGCAGCATTCATACAATGTAATAATTATGAGCTATCTTCAGTAGATAGCATCATTCACACAATGTAATATGAGCTATCTTTAGTAGATAGCAGCATTCACACAATGTAGCTATCTTCTGTAGATAACAACATTCACACAATGTAAAAATTATGAGCTATCTTCAGTAGATAGCAGCATTCACACAATAATTGTGAGCTATCCTCAGTAGATAGCAGCATTCACACAATATAATAATTATGAGCTATCTTCAGTAGATAGCAGCATTCACACAATGTAATAATTATGAGCTATCTTCAGTAGATAACAGCATTCACACAATGTAAAAAATATGAGCAATCTTCAGTAGATAGCAGCATTCACACAATGTTATAATTATGAGCTATCTTCAGTAGATAGCAGCATTCACACAATGTAATAATTATGAGCTATAGCAGCATTCACACAATGTAATAATTATGAGCTATCTTCAATAGACAGCAGCATTCACACAATGTAATAATTATGAGCTATCTTCAGTAGATAGCAGCATTCACACAATGTAATAATTTTGAGTTATCTTCAGTATGTAGCGGCATTCACACAATGTAATAATGTAAAAACGTAGATTCACACAATGTAATATTAGCTATCTTTAGTAGCAGCATTCACACAATGTAATATTAGCTATCTTCAGTAGATAGCAGAATTCACACAATATAATATGAGCTATCTTCAGTAGATATCAGCATTCACACATAATATGAGCTATCTTTAGTAGATAGCAGCATTCACACAATGTAATATGAGCTATCTTCAGTAGATAGCAGCATTCACACAATGTAATACGAGCTATCTTCAGTAGATAGCAGTATTCAAACAATGTAATGTGAGCTATCTTCAGTAGATAGCAGAATTCACACAATATAATATGAGCTATCTTCAGTAGATATCAGCATTCACACATAATATGAGCTATATTTAGTAGATAGCAGCATTCACACAATGTAATATGAGCTATCTTCAGTAGATAGCAGCATTCACACAATGTAATACGAGCTATCTTCAGTAGATAGCAGTATTCAAACAATGTAATGTGAGCTATCTTCAGTAGATAGCAGCATTCACACAATGTAATATTAGCTATCTTCTGTAGATAGCAGCATTCACACAATGTAATATGAGTTCTCTTCTGTAGATAGCAGCATTCACGCAATGTAATATGAGCTATCTTCAGTAGATATCAGCATTCACACTATGTAATATGAGCTATCTTCTGATAGCAGCATTCACACAATGTAATATCAGAGAAAATAAAGGTAGCGAAGCGACACTCCGTACAATTAACGTGCAGGATGTGAGGACAGAAAATGTGACTCTCCTGCTAGTCTCGGGCGCGGGCCAGACTGTATGCGGTATGAACAAAAACATAATTAACTGGTTGTGTAGGAGACTAGCAGGAGAGTCACATTTTTCTGTCCTCTGCTGTCCTCCGGAGTGTCGCGGTCCTGGTAATATGAGCTATCTTCAGTAGGTAGCAGCATTCACACAATGAAATATGAGCTATCTTCAGTAGATAGCAGCATTCACACTATGTAATTATATGAGCTATCTTCTGATAGCAGCATTCACACAATGTAATATGAGCTATCTTCAGTATAGATAGCAGCATTCACACAATGTAGCTATCTTCTGTAGATAGCAGCATTCACACAATGTAATATGAGCTTTCTTCTGGTAGCAGCATTCACACAGTGTAATATGAGCTATCTTCAGTAGATAGCAATATTCACACTATGTAATATGAGCTATCTTCAGTAGATAGCGGCATTCACACAATGTAATATGAGCTATCTTCAGTAGATAGCAATAATCACACTATGTAATATGAGCTATCTTCAGTAGATAGCGGCATTCACACAATGTAAATGTAATATGAGCTATCTTCTGATAGTGATAGCAGCATTAACACATCACAACGTAATGAGCTATCTTCTGTAGATAGCACCATTCACACAATGTAATATGAGTTATAGCAGCATTCACAATTATTTAATTTGAGCAAGATATTTTCTGCACCGTCAGATCAAACTAGTTTAAATATTATCCCTAACAGTTGCGCCTATTATTATCGTGAGGATTGACGAACATTTTACATTGTCAGCAAAATGAGGCAAAAAAAATGCTTGCTTGCCCTCAGTGACTGACCAAAATTGGCCAAAATTAGGGGGGTCGCCCCTTTTATTTATTTTTTATTTTATTTTTCCTAATTTTAATGGTTTTTTATTACTTTTTCTGTGTCTAAATTTCATTTCAAAGCTAAATCTTCCCAACAACATTTTTCTTAAGAAGAAAATCATTACAGTAAACTCATAAGGGGCTGGCATTTTCTTTGGAAGGGGGGGGGGTCCCAAAAATACAGGGGGGTCATAGAATTTTAACACCCAAAATAGGGGGGTTATAGAATTACTAAGGGCTGGTGACTCAAAATGTTCGCACATTCTTTGACTTCACAATCGAAATGTGCGTACAATCTATATGCAAAATTTTTACGCTCTCCTCGCGCCTTCTTTACACTTACAATACAAATTTTAACGCGCTTCGCGCACTTTCTTAAATTTTGGCACACTCTGCACATTAGTTCCGGCAATGAATAATTTGTCTTGAGTCTGTGTAGGTGGAAGGGGGGGGGGTGGTCATAAAATTTTCGACCCAAGATAGGGGGGTCGTAAAATTTTTTTGCCCGCGATAGGGGGGGGGGGGCATAAAAAATTGACTCGGTCACCGACATATTTGGGACCCCCCTTCCGATGAAAATGCCAGCCCACTAATAACATTGATCACTATCAATAATTCATGCATCAATGTTTCCAATAAATTTGGTGTCTTTTTATGCCTATATTAAAGCTGTATTGATGTATCTTTCCACATGACCAATGTTTATTGCCTACAGGCCTATACAGTAGTGAGTCATTAAAAACATATCTGACCGACCACCCATCCCAAAAATTCCACAGCAAGCAAACATTTTTTTCTTGGCCTGATCTAGAATATCAATACCGCTCACCGCATATATTTGGACCCTGTTTGATACCGCTCAACCCTAAACAAATCAATCAATAATCCAACATGTCGGGCGAATTTTACTTGCGTTATTACGTTGGCCACAAAGGAAAATTTGGCCATGAATTCCTTGAATTTGAATTCCGACCAGATGGTAAGTGACTCAGTAGATAGAGGAAAGGTATCGGTACACTTGTATGTGAAAAGATAACGTGTAGGTGCTTGTCCTTAAATATTATTGTGTTATTTCTGCGCACGGATAGACAATTGTATAGTTCGCAAGGCAAACTTAAAAAACGGGCAAATGTTTATCGGTATGACATTTTCGTTATTGGTGATGCCCTATCTAAGTTTGCACTGAAGTGCCATCTCAGTTTTGGTGCGCCGACTTGGATCATGTGCTAATGATTTTTTATTTAAGTATTTATTACAATTTCAAGCATAGGAGTTTAGGTAAGAAGTACAAGAAGCTGTGTAATTAATATTATGACAAACATGCAACTATTTAAGCTACAGGAGCCTTGTATTTTTTAGTACAAACTCTAATTGAAATCATGCAAATTTTGCGTTCCACTAGGCTAGCTTTTTGTATGTATACACTTCGTCCCATACCGTTGTGCAGAGCTACTACGGTATGGGTTCCCTGTACTAACAATTGTATACAAAATAATACAACAGCCATGCATAGCTCGAGATTCTCTAGCTAAAATATAGGTTTACATTTTATTCTCTTAATGCTGTATTTCAGCTAGAGCGCCATAGGTAGAAAAGTAAGAAAACCTGTTTTTTTTCCTGAGTCTGAGAACAAACACGTAATCTCAGGCAGTGTTCGAAATAGGGAAAATATGGAGGTTGTCCCGAGGACAACTAAAGCATAAATTCTGCTTGTCCTCAAAACAATTTGGTTGTCCCCAAAATGTGTCATACTTTTGGAGGCAAAATATAATAGTTGTCCAGGGGATAAGTACATAGCTCAATTTGGTTGTCCCCAGTGATTTTTGGACAAGAGGATAAGTGCTTATTTCGAACACTGATCTCAGGTATGATAATGATGAAAGGTGAATTCAAATTTGCCATCAAACTGCATCATTTTATATATCAAATTAAAGCCCTTGAGTAAAGAAAGCCAAAACTGGAAACCATTTTGTCATAGCACTTTCCGTAGCAAAGTTGTTTATCAGCTAAGATAGTGGAGTTAGAGTTGTTTGAGTTCAGAATGACCGAGGCGGTGGCGGATGAGGCGGTGGCGGTATGTGCAAAGTCTATGGAAAATAAAGATTTTGTGTGTGCGCGTTGAATCAACTGATCATATCTTTGCATCCATATGGGCTACAGACATGGTTAAGAGCTCTTTTGAAAGATTATTAATTCTGCTAATTGTTTTAATCATTTTGAACTCTTTATGATTGGTTTAGTCTATAAAATGCAAACTTTTATGTACAAAACTACCCGTTTTCATATTAAAAACACGACATGTAGTAAGCAATGCGGATGTCTTCAAAATCTAAAAGTTGCTGTAAATTTTTAATTACTTATCCTATCATAGTCAAAGTTTACATTTTCTGAGAGAAAATTTGATGAGGAATCTAAATGGACTTACTTTTTTTGTATGGGTTAGGGGGTAAAATGTTTCAGTTCAAAATATGTTGAATTGTAAAAATATTTTAACATATTTTGGGACACCCTGTATTCCAAGATTACCAAACAGCTGTGATTTTTTTTCTTCCAAAGTCAGTAGGCTCCCCCTAACCTAGAACCAAATCAATGTTGTTTACTTTCAGTTTATAACTGCAAGTTAGTATAAGGTCATTTTCACAGTAAAGGTGTAACTTTTGATTTTTAGGGTCAAAATTTCAAACCACTTAAATATGTTTCTGTTTACTGAAATCATGCATAGAAGCAACTTAAATTCCAGTAAAATAATGTTTCAAGGCTTAAACCTTTTGATTTCTAATAAAAAAATTGACATTTCCATAACATTTTGGTTAAAATCTAAGAAAAATGTATTTTACATAACCTCAGAAAATTATGACATGAAAGCTGGAATACATGTGAAATCCCATTCCAAAGTAAGTCAACAGATATTAAATTTTATACCATGTTTTGCTATGTTTGTAATTGCAGTTTTGAACATTTTTAACATCAAGTGTCATTTACAATGGAAATTTCCAAACCTTAAACATATTTTTAAAGTTTTAATTGGGTTCCTAAAATAATTTGAATGTCTAACTTCATGTACAAATACTACTTGATGAAAGGAACCTCCCAGCCAAGTTTCACAGAAATTGGAGTTATTTTTTAGAATTGGCAATTCAAGCGATTTGTGTTTCGGAGGCTTCAGTTAACAACACAGGTGATCATAAAAGTAAAATATTTGGCTAACTACTACAAGTTGACATAAAAAAATAGGTAAAAAATATCACAATTACCAATTTTCATGCTTTGCTTCTAAAAGTATTAAATTTCAGTTGTGACAAAAATTAAATTATCACAGCAAGTCATTTTTTTGTTTCGGAGGCTTCATGTTAACAATTGTTAAACATTGCAGAAGTAGTTTTTTTTGAAAACAACAGTGTTGGGATCATCTAAGCTGTTATTTTCTTGTGTGTATTGAATCAATGATCAAGCCTGGAAACAAGCAGGTGCCGAGCGATTTTTACCCTACGGTTACTGAGTTTTAACGCCTGGATCCAACCAAAATTACACGCCCAGGCGCCAGAGAAAATATGTATTTTGCGCCCGGTATCAGTGCTCAGGAAATGGCCCAGTAAAACTTCGTCAGGCAAGTTCATTTCCGCTCAAAATATTGGCCATTTCCAATGTATTTTCAACAAAATGCAGTGCCAAATCTTATCTTTTACCTAATATTTCACCAATTTTCCTTGATATTTGCCTTCAGGGCTCATAATTTTGGCAGTATTTTGCCTTGTTTTCAGGTTAGGTGATCACCACGATCGCTAAACATTAAAGGCGCCATCTTGAATTTTGGCGACATTGTTTCTAGATATTTAAAATTTTCCTAAAATCACGTAAATAAAAGGCCAAATTGAATAAAATAAAAAAAATGAATTAAAAAAAATGAATAAAATAAAATAAAATAAAATAAAATAAAATAAATAAAATAAAATAAAATAAAATAAAATAAAATAAAATAAAATAAAATAAAATAAAATAAATAAAATAAAATAAAATAAAATAAAATAAAATAAAATAAAATAAAATAAATTAATAAAATAAAATAAAATAAAATAAAATAAAATTAAATTAAATTAAATTAAATTAAATTAAATTAAATAAAATATAAATTAAAAATAAAATAAAATAAAATAAAATAAAATATAAAAATAATTTAAAAAAAAATAATAATAAAATAAGACTCAACTGGTCTGTTCAGATATAATAACATTCATTGTATAACTTGTTATTTGTTAACTTGTGACAATAATTAATAATATAATAAGTTAAATAACAAATAACATGGATCTAAAAGTCTCAGGTGAGCATCGAAAGCTGTAGAAATAACAAAAATAAGCATTTTGATACTTTAAGAAAAATGACTCCTGGCTCTTTAAAATGGCTCCTGGTTCACTAGAAAATTACAGGACCAGGAGCCGCTTTTCCAAATGTTTGGCTCCTGGTTCAGACCGACTTATTTCCAGGCCTGTCAATGATTCTATGCGGCAGATATTGTAGATTTATCACATGTTAATTTTTTCACCCATTTGTTAAGTATGGTGTTTTTTTGCATGTGAAGCCTCCGAATAGGCTTTTTGGGTATCAGTATATTTTTCAAACATTAACCATAATGTCAAATTGTTTTTAAATTTATGACATTCTGCATATATCAAGTAATAATTACAATGCAGATATCAGTATGAAACACACCAATTTAGATATGCATAGATGATAATTAATCTTATTGTTGTTTCGGAGGCTTCATTTGTTTCGGAGGCTTCAATTGTTAACGGAAAGTTTGTATTGGGTCCCATTTTCAAACGGTGATATATATCTCACGATTTAAAAACATGTGACTTGAGGATCTACTTTGCTACATTTTGATAAATAGATTGGATGAGCTCTTTTATTTATATTTGCACAAGCTTGCTTCAAAAAAGTTAACGGAAAAACGGCTCTTTGAAGTCAAGATTTTATAAAAATTTTAAAAGCTTGCAAATCGACTAATTTTTGTTACCCATTTCAAGTTAAGATAACAACTGTTATGAATCAAGAAGAAGTGAAGAAATAACCAAGAATTATGAACCAAAGCTACACCCACAAAGTTTGTTAACAATTGTAAACGGAACATGAAGCCTCCGAAACAACAAATATCGAAGTCAAGTTCTCAAAAATACAGGGCTGTTCACAATTAAATCTAATGTGGCAGTGTTTACTGAACATATGACTGTACTTTCAGGATAAGAAAAATTATCCATGAACTAACTGAAGAAAACACAGGGTTTTACAAAAATGTTACTGTTTTTTATAGTTTTTCAAAATGGCAATATTAAGTACATTTAAGCTTGCTAAAACTGAACGCAGTAACTCCCAAAGCTGATTATGCTACCCAAGGTAGCTGCTAACTAGATGACTTATGTGGCCAAAAATCATGGAATTCTGTGGCTTTATTAGAACACTACGGATTAAAATGTTAAAAATCCAAAGTTACACCCTTTACCGTGAAAATGACCATAAGCAATGCATTAAGCGACCCATTTTTTATTTGGATTTTTTTTATTCCACCCTGTATAACTTCAAGGTCACCCTGTACAATGAGTTGAAATGTGTATTTAAATTGCTTTTGTCTTCAGCTTTCAAAAAATGTATACTTTTGCTAGTTTGGGGTTGATAGTTGTGGAGATATTCTAATTTGAAACTTGATTGGTGACTAAAAATTCATAATATTTGTGATGTAACGCTAAGGGTGGCGAGTTCAAAACACACGGTTACATCTTGTCAAAAATTGACTTTCAATTTCATCAAAAATATTCAGCCATATTTAAACTTAAGCATCAATTGAAAACAAAACAGCATAGTCTCATGATGACGAGTGGACGAGTCATGTTAGTAAGACTTGTAAGTGCAGATTTTCTATGTGGAACTGCTGTCAAAATCCCTATATAAAAAATCATATATTTGGGTCAAGTGAAGTCTAGACAACATATTTATGTAGGTTTCCTTGACCAATCTTTTCTTTTAAAGTTCTATGTAAATATGTAGGCCTATTGTGTTTGGGCCCTGGTTTAGACCAATTTGGGTGACTAGCAAATGTGTTAACTAAGGTTTACCTCTCATACCTACTTCATGACTTCAGTGACGCGACCTCGATGCGGTAGATGGCCATCATTTTTATTCACCATGACCATGTCCAATTGTCCATTGAAGTGAGAGAGAATTGAATAGATGCGTGTTCATGAAACGGCTCCCGTCTCCCACTTATTTTCGCTCTTGCTGTAAATGCCCAGCAACTGTCAACCAAGTACGGGATTGTTATGTTATAAGTCTGTTTCACTAATACTGAAGTAGCACACACATTACATAAATTTTAGTTTTAAAAGCGTTACAATCTACCGTGCCGCACTGAAAATGCTAGAGCAACTGTCACTGAAACTGCCATAAATAAAGTGATTTCACTTACGGCCTTGGTACAGGTACAGGTGCATGTACTCGCCATTGGCACTCAAGAAAACAACAGGGACATGCTGTCCGTACAAATTTTATCAACTGTTTGGAAAAAATATTTACGGTAATTTTAAGTTGATAAAATATATACGGTCGGCACATTTTTGCACGGTCCGTCGGGTTACAGTCAGTGTTGAAATTAAGCAATTTTTTATGCGTAGCAAAATTTGCTTTCATTACTTTTCTCAATTTATCATCGGATAAGACAAATTTGCATTGCACATCATTTGACAATGATATCATTTAAATTAAAAAAGATGCACTGTCTCCAGCAAATTCCTCCAGATGTATCTTCATATTTATTTACCGTACATTTTGTTACTAATTGTAAGTGTTAATTGAAACCAAAATTTGTTGATTTTTATCTTTTCAGGTAAACTACGCTATGCCAATAACTCCAACTACAAGAATGATGTGATGATCAGAAAAGAGGTGTGTATCTTGGAAAAAAGGGGTAACCAGATTGGTAAAAGGATTTGGTTTGAACTTACCTGCAATGACATACATTGTATGCATCCATGTAAAAAAACAAGCAAACCAGAACCACAGACTGAGCACAAACCATTCGCAAACAGGGTAAAATCCCACTATCCCAGCATTGTTTATAAGGGCTGATCGTTCCATAAAGTGCAATCCGAAATTGTTAGAAATCTAGGATTGGATGCTGACATTTTCTAAAGCATAAAAAAGGCAATTTTGTTTTAGAAGCGGGTCACAGTGTCAACACCCTGTATTATAAATATTTTTTCCATACAGCTCCATTCTCCGTTGAAATCAATATTCCATTATTGACACAGATTTATGAAAGTTTACATATGCATTGTGTTATAGGACTTGCACCTGGAACTTAACTGAATGGGCTAAACGTGTCCCTTTATACCTATAAAGTATAATTGTAATTCTCAAAATTTTGACACGAAGATATAGGGATGATGACGATGTGCGGGTGACACCCCTTTAGTCTATTCCCTGGTTTTGCACTTTATTTTTTCACAATTTCAACAGATGTTGCAGAAATTTTGACAGACCTCACCTCTGGCATCTCTGATTCTACAATGCGCAATATCCATTACTATTTTTGGAAAAGAGACTTATTTAAGGGATCGGATTACTATATTTGCACAGGCATAGCGTGGAAATATGGCATGTTGCCCATGGGGATCGACGCTAAGTCAGGTACCATGTGAGCCAACTCAAAAATAGCGCAAATAGAGCGAGCGTACAAAAATGAAACTTCGCGATGTCGCCAGATCTGAACGCTGTACCGGCGTCAGCTGAATTGTAGTACGCTTAGAGGACACAGGCATGGAAAATTCCAATCTGTTTATTTATTCACAGGAATGTCCTTCTGATATCAAGTAATTATTTTTTTTGGCAATAAAAACACATTTTATGGCAAATTATTATAAATTGATTTTTTAAAATAATTTTTCATATTTAACAGTCGTCGTAGTAAAATTTATAAATGTACTGATATGTACTTAAAGTGTATGAAGCTGGGAGTAAAAGATGACGATCATTTTAAAATGTTGACCTTTTGTATTGATTGAAGATACACATTTTTTCCTCAAAAGACCTAAATATCAATATTTAATAATTTGCCATAAAATTTGTACTATATCACAAATTTCAAAAAATCAAAGTTATTTGATATCAGGACATTCTTCGTATTCAGAATGCAATTCGATATGTCTGATGTGCCCTTACGCCGCACAAAAAATACTGTGCAAAGGTGGGTAACCGACCCCTTAACATTTTTTGAGTGTGTTTATCACTGTAGGCCTACGTACACAAAGCAGTGGTGGAAGAATTAAAGAGAGTAGTTGAAGACAGTGAAGTGATGAAAGAAGATGATAATCTATGGCCGCAGCCAGACAGGATCGGACGTCAGGAGTTGGAAATAGTGATGGGTGATGAGCACATCTCATTTACCACAAGCAAGATTGGATCTCTTATTGATGTCAACAATAGCAGGTGAGTCAATATCGAGGGGTCAGAGCCAAAAGGCCCTAAGTGCATGTTTGAGTAACAAAATAACATTGGGCACCTTATGATTGGGCACCGTATAGTCATAATCAAGCTATAGGCACAGAAACTGTTATCATCAAAAATGTTAAGTCCTAAGTACAACACTATGCATGAAATGTGTGAGGGCCAGAAGGCTCCATCCAAGTACAAAAATACCTGTATCTCAAAATGGCGTTTTTGCACCTAGCGCTGTCGGGGACAGATGAATGATGTTTATTCATTCATAAATACCCCATGTTCACGATGATATGAATCAAACACATTCATCAGATCTGTAAAATTGTCTGTTAGGCGTCGAAAAAAATCCCGTTCTATGGGCCCGACCGACCCAGATTTCAAGAAATTTGTTTAATTTGTATTTCAATATTACAGATTATGATGATTTTTAAAGTGATTTGCAAAAAAACAAAAAAAACAACAAACATTCGACCAACACTACTTGAAAGGTCGGTCCTCCTTTACAGATTACAAGGTGGGAAAATCTGGATTTTGGGATCCATAACTCCAGTGAAATTTTCGGCCTGAAATCTGTATTGTATACCACCTTTCGAGTCATGTATTGTTCTGTGTGCCACTGTAATACACACAACCTCTGGAATCCAAATCTCTGGAGCATTTGAACTCAAAAAACTTGTAATAAGAATGTTTGGGTGATGTGCCTCAATGTGTGGTAGAAAAATTGTCACAGTCAGACCACCACTTGTAATACATATTTGTCTTTTTTTGTGTTTTCTTGCTTGGCAGGGACGCTGAAGGCCTGCGTACATTCTACTACCTTGTGCAAGATCTGAAATGTCTGGTTTTCTCACTCATCGGATTACACTTCAAGATTAAACCAATCTAACCTGCGGATATCATCACAAACTTGACTTTTTATATCACTGTAGAATAGAGCACTTAGTTTACCTTTGAAGAGACTTGAGAGCAAGACAGTCACACATCCAACCTGTTGCAGAGGTGCCAGTCTTGAGGAAATGTCCTGATTTTATGATTTTGAGGATTGGCAAGGTACATTTTCGGGACTCTTTCAGCCATTCCAGGATCTCTGACATTGTAAACATGATAATCATGCAGTATCAAGACTTGTCAGAATATGTTATACCCACAGCAGCTGAAAGGAGTATCCCATCATGCATTGCAGTATATCTGCTTGCTCCATAGCAAATGTATACAAAATATAAACAAGAGCCGCTTAGATATTGAGAGCTTGAGATAGATTCACAATACTCTATGGGTGATATTTTTTTCAAACATAAGGCTAAGCTTCCTTGATTTAAGAGAGTAATTGAAAGTTGAAGTGCGGGATTTTGTGTACATTTTCTATGGCACAATCAGTTCTATAATGGTACTGCAAAGCATAATGGGATACTCCCTTCAGCTGCTGTGTGTTATACCCATACATTGTGTCACTAAATACTAAATCACACCACTGTGTGCATGGTCCAACACCGGAAGTTAATTAAACACTACCAGGAGTACAGACTGTACCTGTGCAGTGCAGTTGACAGTTTCAAAAGTACCTGCCTGTCTAGAATAAGTTCCAGCTATGGTCACAAATGCATTGGAGCCAAAAATGTAGTCAATACAGCATTGATTAGCTAAGAATTGAACAAGGAAACTGTTTCATCAAATCACGAAAGATTTGTCATTGGAAGTTCGAACAGATAATGACAGCTAAAATAGGTCAAGTATCAGTTTGGCAGTTATATATTTGGGCGGGTAACTTTTTCAGAATCATCTGCCTGACTGGCTTGCTTGAAAAAGAGTTCAGGTATAGCTGTAACCACACTCAGACCTCTACCATCAATATCTTGATATTTTATTGTGAAGTGACTAGGCACAAAAATAATCAAGACTGAAAAGAGAGCAATTCAATTACTAAATGTACTAGTATTAGTATTACTTGTATTGTATTAACTTTATTTTGAGACATCACTTGTCAAAATTGATCAGGTTTTACAAGTGAAAATCAGTCATGATTTCTTTTTATGTTCTTGATCATTTCATGCATGATTTTATCGGTATCTTGAAAAGCAGTTTGTTGTAAAGTCCTGACTTTAGATGTGACTGGTCACACATTACTTTCTTCAGTTTTTCAAGCAAATAGTTGTGTACTTTTAATTTCAGGTTAGTGATGCAGGTTAGTGATGGGAATGTCACACTGACATTTATAAGAATTGCAACATACAGACTGCAAAAGAATGAAGGTACCAGTTATTTTCACCCCTGTATATGTCATAATTAGAACCAACTTTTGATTTTGTTAGCTCCTTGGGTTTTAGATCACCGTCTCTTTAATTATCAACTGATTTCAACACATGAGGTCTTAAATTTTAAGGGTACAGGTATTGGCTGCTTGTTTTAATTTCCATAGTTGTCTTTGTTTAGGATATACAGGGGTGAAAATAACTGGTACCTTAATTCTTTTGCAGTTTGTATAGACATTTTGGATTGAAACATCATGCACAAAATAGTACAGCTGTATGTAGGTAAAACAATATAGTTACCTTTTTTTTAAATGTGTTTGAATGCATACCTGCCAACTGTCCTTATTTAATAGGGACTGTCCCTGTTTTTACCGAAACAAAAAGCATTAAAGAGAGCGATTTTACCATGTGTCCCTATTTTTGCAAAAATATTACTATTGTAATGTATAGGAAATTCAGGAATGTCCCTATTTTCAGGTTTTTCCCCCATTTGTCCCTATTTGTGAGGTTTCGGGTTGGGAGGTATGTGAATGTTATGACCATGACTATCTAAAATGTGTATCAGGGTTGATGCATAATTTGATCAACTTGACCATGGTGGACCAGTTGGCAAAGTTGTTCACAACTAACCTGCAAGAGTTTTGATCAATGGGCATGAGACCTGTTCCCACAAAATGAGAGGAAAGTTGCAAATCTTTAAAGTTATGACCAGATTCGTAATCCCTGGATCATAAACTTCAAAATGATATGTAACTTGCCATGGTTACTCCCTCACTTGGCGTTTAGATGTCAATATTTTAAAGAATGATTCTTATGTTTTTAGTATGGTCAATGAATCATATTTCATTTTTCTTCTGTTGTGATTTTCCGCTTATTTTGTGAGAACAGGTTTTATATTTGATATTTTACAGAGTCCAGCACTATCAAGCTGAAATTCACAACTATTGTGACACGATCAAGAGGAATGAGTCGGATGTCGCTAACATTGATTTTGAGATATTGCCAAAGAAAGTATTAAAATTCTTTTGTTTTCAATTGTTTTCAGCGACTGATAAAGTGACGTAACTTTACAAAGAAAAGTTGTATCAACTTGGGGTTTTCAGCTTCTGAATACTCTAAATGTCCTCTTTAGAAATATATGTAAAACTCATTTTCGACCAGGGTCGACATGTGACTCATTCCCCTTGATCATGTCACTTATATACCAAAGAGATTAAACTCAGTCTCGACTCGGCTATGTTTGTGTGTTGCTCATGCAGGGCAAACTAGTGACCTTGGATAATTTGGCCATAGAGGTTAATCCACTTCACTCATGTGTGACTTCTAACAAAAGGCGCTGGTTCCCGTAGTATTCCTCATTCAAACCAATTCAATGCACGACCTCGGAGTTACCTGCATGACTTTGGCGGGCTATTTTGAAACAGTGATGGTTGCACATGCAGGGTTTCTTTTGAAAGTCCTAAACAAGGTATAGCAGTCGTTGATAGTATATGCAGCTTATAGAACACGGATAACCTCTACTGGCCACCTTGCATCCGGCAAACTTCGATTTAAAGTGTATGTGTGCTTGCGTTATGAGTGTAACACCTTTTGCCAATAACACACGCTAAGCACTACATGAGCAAACCTTTCTAACACTCAAGCTTAGAGACACCAATTATTGTTTGATTTCGGGCTTTAACAGAAAAATGCCGGAAGTACATCAATTGCTCTTCATGAGCAGCAAATCAAGATGGCTGGTTTACCCAAGTTTTACGCATGGGGCTCATCTAAGTAGGCACTCTTTGGATCTTATCACTTTTGTAAATGCAGATATTCAGGGGAGTGAAGGCTAGCAAGCACTGTGAATGAGCAAGTAGCCAAATTGGGCCATTCCAGACGAAATCCATACACCCCTATAGAAGACAGGGGCTAAAGATTTCAAATGAAGTCACCCATTCAGGTAACCTTATGTGTGTGGAAGATTAAGGTCATGATTTCCATAATGATGTGTGTATTTCAACTGGAATTTAGCCCATTGGGAACCCTAGTATTAATTGGTTATTTATTGTACCATTCCAAGCTAAGGTTTTGTATTAAAAGATTTTGACAAAAAAGTAAAAACTGTCTGTGTGCCTCTTTCTGTCTCTTGTCTGTCGACCTTTTCGGTAAATCCCATAAGCCTTTGCAGGTAGACCCGAGATGTTGGTGTCACAACGATGCGTACATTGTTACTGCGTATTTCACGGCTTTGAAATGCAAAGTAACAATGTTTGCTAAACGATATGCGCACAACATCTTTACTCGCAAAGGCTTATGGGATTTATTGAAAAGGTCATTGTTAATTTTGGATGTTAAGGGGGTACTACACCCCTGTCCAATTTTGTGCCTATTTTTGCATTTTTCTCAAAAATCATAGCGCATTGGTGACAAGTAAGATATGTATATTATAGGGGCAAGGACTACAACTACTGCACTGGAAATTTTATTTCAACACAGACAACAGTTGTGGAGTTAGTCAAAAATGAGGAAAACCAGTATTTGATCAATAAATCAATAACTACTTGCCTTGAGTTCCTGAATTTTCAGTGCAGTAGTTGTAGTCCTTGCCCCTATAATATACATATCTTACATGTCACCAATGCACTATAATTTTTGAGAAAAATGCACAAATGGGCACAGAATTGGCCAGGGGTGTAGTACCCCCTTAAATTGTTAGTCATCAGGTCATGCATTTATTCTATTGGCTTGTCCAAGAAGTTACTCAGTTATTGAAGATGGGTGGAAAATGTTGAAGATGGGTGGAAAATGTGCTTCACCACTGCCCCTTCAATATGATCGTGAATATTTAGTGACCACAGATATGAAACGTCCAGTTTAGTGACCCACCATGCACAGATTCTCTGATCCCATAGGTCCTGAGTAAGAATTTTGAAACTCCCGAAAATCTGAACAATCAGATAAATCTTTTTCTAATCTTCCAAAGAACAAATTTTGGTAAAAGAAAAAGAGCCCAATGCATGAAATGTTGTAATAATGGCCCTAAAGGATAGGTGCAAAATCAGCCTGTTTTGGGGGCTATATTCTTGCTGCTGTTTACCCTGTGGTTGCCATTGCACACTCCAGGGTCTAAGGTTTCGGGGTACGCCCCACAGTGTCATCGCCCCGATATCTTCAAGGCAGAAATCGCCATGGTAGGTTGAATCCACAGCCATGCTAGGCCAATTTTTTTCCGACCTTTGAAGCTCTTTGAGACACATAATGAGCAGAGGGACATCCGACTAAGGCTACTGACAATAGCCTGGTAATTGACCTCTCTGTGTGTGAGTGAGCATGTATACGCCATTGATGAGGTCAATGGTCATATGCTTTTAGACTGCTTGCACGAGTGAGTGCAGCTAGCCTATGCTGCGCTATAGTTCGGCACATATAAAATCAGAATATTTTTGTCAGTTTTTGAGTTCAAGACTCAATGGTTCTTTCTCAAGACGCAAGCTAACGACTATCATATCCGTTGAACACGTATATTCAAGTGCAAGGAACAAAATCTGGCTTCTTTAGACGAAATCAATTACAGGAGATATCATTTTCTACCCCGGTATCCAAAGATTTATTGTCTGAATATCAAATCGTGCATAGCACATTCACATGTATCGATCCCGGGTATTCATTTCAGTGTCTCTGCTGTATAATGTAATATTAACTGGGCGATGTCGGTGTGTGCCCCATGTGGGTGTTCAGATTTTGGACTTTCTGTTGTTGGCAGGTATGTGAAGGCTCAGAAGCTGAGCTAGATTGTAATATGAACACCAATTCCCCCAAATCACAACAATAACACAAATAACACCAAGCAACACACAAATTGTAACATGGGTCAATTGCTTGTTTTATTTTTGACCTTTATGTGACAGCAGTCTGGTCTATATAGTGCACAATATTATCATCATTTATTTATTA
Organism: Amphiura filiformis; assembly: GCF_039555335.1. NCBI lineage: Eukaryota > Metazoa > Echinodermata > Ophiuroidea > Amphilepidida > Amphiuridae > Amphiura > Amphiura filiformis. Next base: position 52,635,970 of record NC_092646.1, on the reverse strand, counting down.
TAATTGATTACTGGATGTGGATTATATCGTCAAACTCATAAAAGATCAAATAAATTTTGTTTTCAAGGTCTTGAGGAGGGTACATGTACCTACATATTGTCCATTTGTTTAATATACGGTAAAAGGATGCGATTTTTCAAACGCTACATGTCATACTTTTGATGTATTTTGCATTGGAAGTATATTGTACACCACAAATATTTAGTTTTAATATAATCTTGAAATTGATAACGTAATATCTATAATACGTACCCTCCGCATGCCCTTAATGTAATTTCTATAATACGTACCCTCCGCATGCCCTTTCACAATACACTCACTAAGGGGCTACTCTTTGTATTATGGAAGCCCTCTTACCCACACTCATCCACATCACATCAACACACACAACGCAATAACAGTAATTGAGTTTGATCTGTGACAGAGTCTGTGTGGTTTATCTCCCATTTTAGCTTCAATTCAATTCAAATTTACCTATAGTTTTTTTCCATGTTATTATTATAATATTTTGAAGGAGTTTCAGTACAAGTTTTAAAATGCAATTTTTATCTTTTAAGGTACACAAATTATGAAACAAGTAACAAGTTGAATATATTAATGAATATTCACATAATTTTGTATAATACAAGACGTTTCTTGTTACAATTAATGACCATAAATTATGATCACAGCATTTAAGGAGTGTACAATAGTATTTTTCTTATAAACATTCAAAATAAATAAAACAAGTTGTTATTTACCAGCAGTGAAATAAATCCCTTATAACCCGGTAAAAACCTTTTAACAACAAGTGTACATAGCTACCTCGTATCCAAGGTCTTAACGTAACATTACATCTTCATATCGTTATATGAATGACAGAGTGCCTAATATCGCTTTACAGTATAGACCATCCGTGACACCTGGAATTGCTCCAGGCAATTTGCTGATCATGTTGTTTCATATAGGCCTGCTAAGGATATGTGACTTTGGAGGCCAAACTACGCACCACGATTTTCCAAAAACATGATTTTTTTGTCAAAATTAAAATCTAAAAAAAAAAAAAATTAGAATTTTTTACAGATTTTCCCCAAATGACAAAAACACATTCTGAGCCCAAATATGCAATTTGCGCCGAAAATGATGCAATTGCGTATTCTTAGCAGCCGTAGGTTTATATGTCAACAGAGTGCAATGTTATTGATTTTTTACCAGTGAAAAGTTTATACTTGGATTCAACTTTCATATTAGCACAAGTCATTGAAAATGTCAACATTATTTTTGACAGTTTGAAATATTTCCCAGTTGTGATTTATAGAATATTACAATACAGTAAGCCAAATAATTAAGGTATCAGTTACGTTCACCCCTGTATATCCTAAACAAAGGCAGATATGTCATAATCGGAACCAACAGCCAATGGCTGCATCTTTTACTTTGAATTTAAGACCTCATTCATTGAAATTGTTCAAGAAATAAAGACACAACGATCAAAAAACCCAAGGAAGATTCCAATTTAAAAGTTGCAGTTTGCCACATTTGCATGGCCTATTGATTTGTACACAAAGCGTCCGCGAACAAGAGAACTAGCGCCGTGCTTTCATTGATTAGCTCGAAAAACTAGTGTTGTGCTTTCATTGATTAGAACACAAAAGTGCAACTATTTATTTCATATCTTCATTAGGTTTTGACACATTTGTCTTTATTTAGGATATACAAGGGTGAACACAACTGCTACCTTAATTCTTTTGCTTACTGTATTCAATTCTATTCAGTACAAGAGATTCTCAAGACATAGCTTATCTTATGATTGTTTTATCTTATGTACACATTCAAGAACTAAATCAACCCAATAAAAACAGTATCACCATGATTCCAAATACATTAAAAAAATAAGCTCAAACCCCAAATTTAATGAAATTGTGCACAAAACTATGCTTACTGTTGACAAACTTTGTACCTTATGGGAAGAAAGAAATTTAAAAAAAAATAACTATCTATAACCATTAATAGTCCAGGAGCAAGATCTCACAGGAGGCCTAAATAAGGACTTGGTTCATCCCCCACTACATACAAGGTTTGACACCATAGGTAGTTAGTATGGACCCTCTAGATCACTGCTAGGTAGGTAGTGGAATCAAATTGTGGTATCACTTTTTTTTTACAGGTCATTTTATGTATGGACGATAATGCATAAAATCACCAAAAATAGGACAAAATTAAGGGGTAGGGAGATATAAATTCCCATAACTCAACTTTTATTCGTGATTTTGAATTCAATATAGTATCAATATGTAGCTAAATGATTTTCCTAACTTTCTAGTATTATTTTTAAACAAAACAGGTTTCATTTGAGCATATTTGGAAGTATATAGTCCATAAATGAGTGGTAATCTGATTTTTTAAAACCATATGTGTAAAGTTTGACATTGGCCTCAAATCTCACAACTATACCACTTTATATTTTCAAAATTGATTCAGTTTCCATTTTAATTTTTTAATATAAATTTTAATGTTTAATTTTGTTTTTAATGTTAAGCATATCAAGGGAAACATTATTGTAACAGTTCCAATCATTATAATATGTATGAGTTCGTTGGGGTGTCTGTGGGACGAGGTGTGTGTGGGGGTGCTGGGTGTACATAGGGTATGTGTGGGGGTGAGGGGATGAATGTGTGTGTACATGTCTTAATATGTCACTTCACTGCACCAACTTCCATTTACAAAATCCGTTAAGTTTCCATTGATGTGAATATTTATGTGTAGGACGTGAGTAACCACTGGGAAAAAGACAGAAAATGTTAAAAAAAACCAAAAAACCCAACAAAAACTGATGTTGATTTCCCTCGTATATCAGCATAACATAGAAAAATATTAAGGGGTAGGGGAAAATAAATCATCAGAACTCAATATTTTACTCATGATATTGTCTTCATCTTGGTATTAATTCTATTCAATTCAATTTAATATGTATATCTAATTGATTGTTCTAACTTTTTGTATTATTTTAAAGCAAAGCGACCATTAGTTGTCAGGTAGATACACAGAAACTGTGAGAAAAGGGTACGTTTTCTATGTCTAACAGCGTAAATATGACAATATTAAGGGGTAGGGGAAATATAAACTGCCATAACTCAACTTTTACTCATGAAAATGAATTCATCTTGGTATCAAAATGTATCTAAGTGATTGTTCTAACTTTCTAGTATCATTTTAAAGCAAAGCAACCATTAGTTGTCAGACAGATTTACAGAAACTGTGAGGAAAAGGTAACTTTTCTATGTCTAACAGCGTGAAGATGACAATATTACGGGGTAGGGGAAATGTAAACTGTCATAACTCAACTTTTACTCATGAAAATGAATTCATCTTGGTATCAAAATATATCCAAGTTATTGGTCTAGCTTTCTAGTATTATCTTAAAGCAAAGCGACCATTATTTGTCAGGCAGATATACAGAAACTGTGAGGAAAAGGTAAATTTTCTATGTCTAACAGCGTAAAATTACAATATTAAGGGGGTAGGGGAAATTTATAACTGCCATAACTCAACTTTTACTCATGAAAATGAATTCATCTTGGTATCAAAATGTATCTAAGTGATTGTTCTAACTTTCTAGTATTATTTTAAAGCAAAGCGACCATTATTTGTCAGGTAGATACACAGTATTTGTGAGGAAAAGATAACTATTCTATGTCTAACAGCATAAATAAATATGACAATATTAAGGGGTAGGGAAATATAAACTGCCACAACTCAACTTTTACTCATGAAAATGAATTCATCTTGGTATCAAAATGTATTTAAGTGATTGTTCTAACTTTCTAGTATTATTTCAAAGCAAAGCGATCATTAGTTGTCAGGTAGATACACAGTAACTGTGAGGAAAGGGTAAATATTCTATGTCTAACAGCGTAAATATGACAATATTATGGGTAGGGGAAATGTAAACTGTCAGAACTCAAATATTACTAATGAAAATGAATTCATCTTGGTATCAAAATATATCCAAGTGATTGGTCTAGCTTTCTAGTATTATTTTAAAGCAAAGCGACCATTATTTGTCAGGCAGTATGTACAGAAACTGTGAGGAAAAGGTAATTTTTCTATGCCTAACAGCGTAAAATGACAATATTTAGGGGTAGGGGAAATATATAACTGCCATAACTCAACTTTTACTCATGAAAATGAATTCATCTTGGTATCAAAATGTATCTGATTGGCTGTTCTAACTTTCTATAAACAAAGCGATCATTAGTTGTCAGGTAGATACACAGAAACTGTCAGAAGAAGTCATTTTCTATATCTAGCAGCGTAATAGACCATTCACAAACAGTTGTAAGGGGGAGGGGCCTGATGCAAAAAAATTTCATCATAAAATATTCTTTCGAGCCCCCCCCTTTACAGACCTCAAAAATTGTAGGGCCCCCTTTTTGATGAAAATGATGGGTCAACCCCATAGAAAATCATATAAACTCAATTTTTCCAGGAAAATTTTGATTATTTTTTTTCAGCCCCCCCTTAGGAGGGTCAAAATTTTCAGACCCTCCCCTTTTTGCATCAGGCCCCCCTTACAAGTGTTTGTGAATGGTCTCTAAATATGACAATATCAAGGTAGGGAAATATAAACTCCCATAACTCAACTTTTACTCTTGATAATGAATTCATCGAACGTTCTGGTATCATTAGTTGTTATGTAGATACAAAGGAAATGTGAAAAAAACGTCCATGTAACAGTGTCAAATATGATAATATTAAGGGTAGGGGAAATATTACCATAACTCAACTTTGGCTGCATTAACTGTGAAGGGGACACAGGAATACAAATCGTTGCACCAAAATTTGAATGTAGTGTACGATTGAGGTTTCTTACGTTAATTGGTGCAATTGGACCATTTTAAAAATTTGACCTTTATTTATGATATTGATATATTCGACGTTATAACCCCTGAACTAAGCTTCAGAGAACTATGACAATTGTCTTTTTAAAATTCTTAGCGATGAGAGGAACAATTTGAGATTACAACATTACATCATGATAGGATAATTTTTTAGTATTGGCCCCATTATGACCTTCAACCCCTTGTGGGAAACTTAATTGCTTTTAAAATAATGCCAGAAAATGAGAACAATCAAATAGCTACATATTGATGCCAAAATGGAATTCATTTTCGTCAGTGAAACTTGTGTTTTGGTGATTTGTATATCCCCTTACCCCTTAATATTGTCATATTTTACGCTGTTAGACATTGAATATTAACATTTTCATACATTTTATGTCTATCTACCTGACAACTAATGAATTTTAAGTTGCTTTTAAAATAGTACTAGAAAGTTACAACTATCAAATAGCTACATATTGATGCCAAAATGGAATTCATTTTCGTCAGTGAAACCTGTGTTTTGGTGATTTGTATGTCGCCTTACCCCTTAATATTGTCATATTACGCTGTTAGACATTGAATATTAACATTTTCATACATTTTATGTCTATCTACCGGACAACTAATGGCTTAATTGTTTTTAAAATAATACTAGAAGGTTAGAACTATCAAATAGCTACATATTGATACCAAAATGAATTCATTTTCATCAGTAAAACTTGAGTTTGGGTGATTTGTATGTCCCTTACCCCTTAATATTGTCATATTTTACGCTGTTAGACATTGAATATTAACATTTTCATACATTTTATGTCTATCTACCGGACAACTAATGGCTTAATTGCTTTTAAGATAATACTAGAAGGTTAGAACTATCAAATAGCTACATATTGATACCAAAATAAATTCATTTTCATCAGTAAAACTTGAGTTTGGGTGATTTGTATGTCCCTTACCCTTAATATTGTCATATTTTTACGCTGTTAGACATTGAATATTAACATTTTCATACATTTTATGTCTATCTACCGGACAACTAATGGCTTAATTGCTTTTAAAATAATACTAGAAAGTTAGAACTATCAAATAGCTACATATTGATACCAAAATGAATTCATTTTCATCAGTAAAACTTGAGTTTTGGTGATTTGTATGTCCCCTACCCCTTAATATTGTCATATTTTACGCTGTTAGACATTGAATATTAACATTTTTCTCATATTGTATATTTAACTACCTGATAACTAATGGTTTAATTGTTTTTAAAATAATGCCAGAAAATGAGAACAATCAAATAGCTACATATTGATACCAAAATGGAATTCATTTTCGTCAGTGAAACCTGTGTTTTGGTGATTTGTATGTCCCCTTACCCCTTAATATTGTCATATTTAATACGCTGTTAGACATTGAATATTAACATGTTCGTACATTTTATGTCTATCTACCTCACAACTAATGGTTTAATTGCTTTTAAATAATACTAGAAAGTTAGAACTAACAATTAACTACATATTGTTACCAAAATGAATTCATTTTCATCAGTAAAACTTGAGTTTTGGTGATTTGAATGTCCCCTACACCTTAATATTGTCATATTTTACGGTACTACACATGAAAAATTGACATTTTTTAACATTTTATGTCTTTCCAGCTAACAATTAATGGTTATTTTGCTTTAAAAGATTACAACAACCAAATAGCTATATATTAATGCCAAAATGAATGAATTATAATGAATAAATGTCGATTTACGTTGGTTTGTACGTCCCTAACCTTTAATATTGTCAAATTTTACGCTGTTACACATTGGAAAATTAACATTTTTATCATATTTTATGTCTATCTTATGGTTTTTCTGTTAAAAATAATACTGGAAAGTTAGAACAATCAATTAGCTACATGTTGATACCAAAATGAATTCATTATTATGAGTAAAGGTTGAGTTATGGTGGTTTTTATTTCCCCTACCCCTTAATAATGCCATATTTGACATGGTTATACATAGAAAAGTAACCTTTTCTCACATTTTATGGCTATCTACCTGACAATTAATGTTTGCTTTGCTTTAAAATAATACTAACACGTTTGAACAATCAATTAGCTACATATTAATTCCAAAATGAATTCATTATCATGAGTTGAAGTTGAGTTATGATGGTTTATATTTCCCTACCCCTTAATATTGTTACACACGCTGCTACATGTGGAAAAGTAACTATTTTTTTTTACATTTTCAGTCTATTTTCCTGACAAACAGCGGTTGATCTCACCCCACACATATAAATATTCAAAATATTACATGAATGGCAACTTAACAAACAAATTTTGTTAATAGAACTTATATAGTTCAGCCTAGTGACATATTCAAGTTAAAACATGTAAAACACCCCAACCCTGAACCCTATACACACCCCGCACCCACCCCCACATACCCACACACACCTACCCCAAACCCACACAACACAAACCAACATGCAAGCAAACATGCACATACATAAATATTTGAACCAGAACATCAAAGTTTGCCTAGATATGCTTGATATTAAAAACAAAATTAAAAAAAGGAAACTTAATTAATTTTGAAAATAGAAATTGGCACAATAGTAAAATTTGAAGTCAATGTCACAAAAACACCCACCCTGCGCATTGTTGTGAAAAATCTGATTTTTCACTAGTGTATGGACTGCCACTTCCAATCATGATCAAATGAAACCTAGGTTTGCTTTCAAATAATACTAGGCAGTTAGAACAATCAATTAGCTACATATTCATACCAAAATAAATTCATTATTATGAGTAAAAGTTGAGTTATGAGAATTTATATCTCCCCGAACCCTTAATTTTGTCCTATTATTGATGATTTTATGAGATTATACGTCCACACATAAAATGACCTGTAAAAAAAAAGTGATACCACAATTTGATTCCACTACCTACCTAGCAGTGATCTAGAGGGTCCATACTAACTACCTATGGTGTCAAACCTTGTATGTAGTGGGGGATGAACGAAGTCATTTTTTTGAGGTTGCTGCTCCTGTACTATAAGATGAAAATAAGCATTTCAAAAAAGAATTACAAGATAATGATGAGAGAATAGAAGTTAAAATTGATTGTTGCCGTTAATGCTATCTGTGTTTGGAACCACGGTCAAAAGGATCACAACAAAGTCAATGGGTTGCTAACAAGAGTGCAAACCAAGCAAGATATGACATAATTTTAACTATGACAGCGAAAACCCTCTTATATTATATTGAGGGCTCAATGCAACAAGACTCATATTAGCTCCCCTGGGGAGTTATTGGAATTGAGTTTTTGTTGCAGTGAGCCCTCAATTCTTCTGTATAGGCCTACTGTGTGTCGAGCATATACGAGCGTGAACACAGAAGTGATAAACGACCACACTGATTGGATGATCATCGGTCATGACAACAAGACCCTTGACCCATTGATCGTCACACAGAAAGACCTCTTCTATGCAATCACCACTGCCCCGGACAACGGCAGAATTAATAATGTTTTAATATAATTGAACAAAACAATTGAAAGTAAATATCGCATGCAGCTTAATCCCAGAAATATATCAACAATTTCAAAAAATCAATTCCTGTGTTTCTTCTAAAAATGTGCTATTCCAGCCATACACCCCCTACAGAAGATCAGACTTAATCTCCCACACAGGGGGATACCCATTCAGATATCCCCATTTGAAATTCACACTCCCTGTGTTGGAGATCAAGGCCAAGTCTTCCAATAGGGGGTGTATGGATTTCAACTGGAATTGCCCAATGCTAAATATAGTAACAGTAAGTAGTTATGAATTAATTTACTTTGGATTCAGCTTCTTTAAGTCCACACGGCTAGCAGTAAAGAAATGCTGGGGTACTTGATAAATACCCACCCAGACATCAACAAACCAGGCACTACATTGTACAACGGGGTATTCAACAGTTAACCTAAAATATTCAACAAATAAAATGAACAAAAAATATTCTCACATAGAACAAATAAATAACTTGATTTTATCATTTCACTTATACCCTTGTCATCACCTCACACTCATTCATTACACTTGTTGTCATAGCAACAACATTTTATTGTTATGCTTTAACCCCATGAGAACTACCTGCCGATTGGTCAAAAAGAAGTTTTCATTATCAATTGGACCAATCGGCAACATTGTGAGAATAATTTCACCAAACAAAAAATTGGGATGAATTATTTGCAAAGCTCCATTCTGATTGGTGATTAAAATGAAGATATCACATAACTGACCAATCTGAGGCAATGTTAGATCGGCAGGTAGTGCTCAGGGGGTTAATGGTCACAGAAATACTAGTTTCCTCCATTTAGTACATACCACACAAAAAGAAAGACCACACTTGCATTAATGGACATGATTCTTAACATGACTGATAACAAAATTGACATGAAAATGAACAATTGAACATTTTGTTTTCAATAGTTTGATATCCTATTTTTGTGTGAAAATAATTCCAAATCATCTAGATTTGCATAATTTTGTGACAATCATTTAAGAAATAAAGGGTAATAATATCCTTTACACCCAAATTGTGTCTGAGGCAGTATAAACAAAACAGTTTTACCGCAGAGTGCATATTATGTGGGTGTAAAGGGCTATGCAACACCCTTTATTTCCATTCTAGAATACCACAAAATAGTGCCAAATGTGTTAAGTTGTTTACTTCAAGGAGCGCGAAGTGACAGCGGGATCGCTGAAAACTTGTACGTGTAACAAACTGTAATGCTATGTATACAATGTTTTACGCTTTGCTGCATTTTATCTGCATATTGCAGAACAATATGCCCTTGCGTGGCACATTTTGACAAATCACAGTGAGCGATTTTTAATAATGGGTCACGAGGGTAATAGAAACAAGTATGGACTTTCATTTTGTGTAGTTTATAACAACAGAATGGAGTTGCTTTATTGGACCTAACAAAGACATTAGAACCAAGGAGTACCAACTCAGAATTGCCCAGTGTGTAATGCTATCATAAATCACACCAAAATAATGTACTCCAGCATTTGTTGGACTTGTCTAGCTCAACAAGGAGCAACACACAAACATGGCTGAGTCGGTACTCCTTGGTTCTAATCTCTTTAGGAAACTAATCATGTCCAATCACAGGATCCACTACTACTATCAATTAAAGTTCAAAGTTCAATTTATGACTTGCATTTCAGACATTTTTATATCCAAAGAACACATCTCTATTATTAAATATAGTTTTTTTTATACACAACAGTATGGTTCAAAGCAAAACTTGGGAGCCAATATTTGAATTCCAAATTCTGAGCTCTAATTTTAAGCCAATGCTTACCCATTTTAACATTTTTAGTTAATATTTCACACCAATGCCCACGTTATTGCCCTAAATTTTAGTCAAAATTTCTGAGTTAAAAACTGCCATGGTTACAATTCACTGCTTACTTAGTTAATATCTTGCACCAATGCTGTTGGTATACATGCATGTTATGATATTTTTATGACATCGCTGGATTTGAATTCAGAAAACATTAATCGGTTATACCTTGTTATTCAATTACTACCTTGTTTCAAATGTGGCTATAATATGCAAATGTATGCAAATCACTGCTTTGAATATTCATGACCAAACTGTGTATGACTGTGTCAATACCCATCAGAAGGTACTGAAACGTGTCTTATTCTACATCAAACAAAGTGAGAAAGTATGAAGCAGACATATTGTCTAGGTAAAACAAACATGCTATAAAATTAAACGACTAGTAGGGCATCAACTAGATCTGATTCCGTCTGCAACTTGCGGTCCAGGACCATAAGCTATTTAGTGCTTTAATGACCATGGAGATCAGCGGGCTCAGCCATCTGGGCTTGCAGGCTTTATGTTTTAGCAGTGGTAGCGGACCACAAGTTGCAGACGATATCAGATATTTGCCAACTACATGTATATCAGCTGAATAATAACCAATGAGATCAGGGTTGCCAAACCCGCGATTTGGTAGCCCAATTGGGCGATTTTTGAAGATTTTCCCCACGACTTTTGACAATTTCCTGTCCCATAGAAACCAATGGTTAAGAAAAAATTTGGGCGACTTTTCAACATTGGCTCCTGCGACTTTCGATAGTTTCCTACCCCATAGAAACCAATGGTAAAGAGAAAAATTGGGTGGCTTTTTGATTATTTAACCCGCGATTCGGGCTGAAATCTTTTGGCAACCCTGAATGAGATCTGGACAAGAAACAAAGAGGTTATGGTAAAGCCGGCATTTATCATAGCGCATGTTACTGGCACAATGTACTACATGTATGCACTTCAAATCAGGTGAATGGTTAAATCATCAGTAGGTACATTATTTTGCCCTCCATGAGCAACACACAAACATGGTGGAGTCGGTACTCTTGCGGTCTAGCCTCTTTGCCCGTCCATTAGCAACACGCAAACATGGTGGAGTTGGTTCTCTTGCTATCTAATCTCTTTGATTTGCACTGATATCTTGTATATAAAAACAGATACACATGCTCACAAAAATGCTAAACAATTTCTTTTTGGTAAATGGAAAGGAAAGTATGGGTTATTCCAGTTGAAATTATACCCCAATGTAAGATTAATACCTGAATCTTCTACACTGGGAGTGTAGAAGATTAAGGTCATGTCTTACATAGGGGGTGTATGGATTTAAACTGAAATAGCCCAATTAAGCAACCAGTTTGGCCTTTTTCTGTAACAGAATTCACATGTTTACTCCCAATGTTTTTGCACATTATTCACTGCAACAAAAGACACCTTTGTAGCTCTCCTTGCCAGCCATCTTCCGTTCTCTGCTCAGATTTCTGCTGAAAAAGGATGAGTTTTGGTCATCCAAACCTATCATAATTTTAACATATGAATCATATGGAAGAGTTATGATAGATTTGGCTTACGATATATTTAAGACTTGCCCCATTCCTGGGCACTACTGTTAGTAGCATTGTGCTATTCAGATTAAATATATATACACCCTATATGGGAGACATAACTTGTATTAATATCCCACACAGGGGGTGTAGATTTCAAATGGGAGTCACCCATTCAGGTAACCCCATTTGAAATTCACACTCCCTGTGTAGGAGATTTAAAGTCATGTTTTCCATGGGGGAAAGAATAGAAATGTCAAGTGGAATAGCCAATTCTAGTTAGTACCCATTTGAATGCCTGCATGTGTTCCTGCTATGACACTGAAGCCATTGAATTCACATCAGTAATCTCAACACAACCCCTAGGAGTAGCACATGATCGAAAGGATTTGTAACTTTGAATAGCTGATAATCTTTGGTCGGTACAAGGTGGTGTGAAGCCAGGTCACACCTACTCAGCATCTTTGATCCTGTATTTCTAGATTCTGTTCAAAATGGTTGGCCAACTGGAAGCTTAATTTGAATATGGTTTGACAAATGATTTTGATTTCATATTTCTGCTGGTTTCTTCCTAGTTTACATCCTTTCTTGAATAAGACAAAACAACCTGGAACTTTGTCTTGGTTCCCAGCAATTATGACTTGAACGATACAAATCAACTTCTCAAGAAACCAACTAGAATTTAACTCAAAATTAAAGTGCCCATACTACAACACTCACAAAAGGGATTTCTGAGCAGCAGAATGGTGAAAGAAAAATCTAAATTCGGGAATGGCTCTTTCAGATTTTTGGATTAAAATCTCGGTGCAGTTAGGTACAGCATCACTGCACTATATGCCCAAATTCAAGGCATATGCATCACATGTTTAAAATGATATATCAATATTTCCACTGTTCCTCGACGATGAAGACTGCAATGAAGATTATCATCTATCTCCAATATAGTTCTAGAAGTAACGATATCCAGCATGTGGAAGAGGCTACATAAAGCAATTTAAGTATCACAGTATATCTTCTTATTAGTCTCTGTAGAAGACTGGAATGAATTGCACTGGGAAACAACAACAATGATAATAGTTGCCTCTTCATAGCCTTTGTCACAGTCTTGATTAACAGCTTGCACATGAGAGAAACACAACTGGAGGTTGCACCGAATCGTAGATGATGTGATTTAAACACAATCCACGGTTCAATGGATGCGTTATGCAGTCACTAATCGACATCATCCACAACATGCGAATTATACTTCCAACTCAAGACTAGTTGCCATGACAAACCAACACCATGTCACCGTCTAAACTTGATTTGCGAAGCTACGCTTGCATTTCTTAGTGCGCGTCTCGTCTCTGGTACTCCCGAAGAACATTCCCTGCGCTTGAATATTACACATTGTGCACTTACTTAAGTCCGCAGTGTGAAATGCATCCAGTCATGCAATGCATACATATTTCTCCATTAATTCCTTAGTGACTTGTTTCCATGCGAAAAATAACAACCTTCCTCCACGTGATGTGTTTTATTACACTATACAACAGAAGGCAGAGGATGGTAACATGGTTGCTAGGTGATATAACACCGTTGCTATGTACATATACATGATTGACACATTAATATAAGTCATTATATGTACACTAAAGAATCCAGGAGATATGCTCTTCCTGACAAATTTCAGTGGCTTTCAATCAAACAGCGTCTGTTGGCAAAGAAAGAGAGAAAATAAAAATTTATAAGATGACACTGATTGAATGCATAGAAATGTGTACCATAAAATAGGCTCAATAGTGACAGGGAGGTCAATAGGGACAGGACAAAAGTTTGAAAATGTGTTGGGGCTCAATTTTCAAATTCAATACTTTATACTTTATTTTCTGCAAGTTGAAAAAGCAAACCATCAGTATTTGGATGAATTGAGCTGAAAAAAAACCCTTTCAAACTTTCATCCTATTTACCTCCACGTCCTTACCCATTTTACAGTACTTATATTATACAAGTTTGCAAGGAGCTTACAAATATTACTTTCATAGCCAAGTTGTGAAACAGGTGACTCACATATGAGGCGACGAAAAAAAGAAACCCTGTTCTACGGGCGAACGGACCTTTCAAGTAGGGTCGGTCGGTCGGTCGGCTTTTTTTGTTTTTGAAATGACCCAAAAAATCACCAAAATCGACACAAAAAACATTTTGTTCCTGAATTTTCTGAAATTTGGGTCGGCATTCATTTGTACAGGAAATTTTTTTTCTGCATTTGTTCAAAATCTGGATCGTTCAGGCCCGTAGAACAGGGATTTCTTTTTTCGTCTCCTTACTGACATTACTCCTTGAATTTACAATTTTGGTTACGGCGACCCGATCAGGTAAAGCAGAATTGTATTTTTTCAGTATGCTTAGAATTACTACATGTAGTAATAATGATAAATGACACTATTACAAGTGGGTAGTGTTTATGAGATTATGATTATACATTGGTTAGCTTCAATTTCGGTAGTGACATCAATGCTTTTTAACGGTTGCGGCGCAAGCATGTCAACAAACCGCCCTTGTATGTGTGTTGCTCTGCACGAATAACTTTACGTGCGTAATTTGATACTCCCTCGTATGTCACTACAGAACAAGAGGTGAACCAAAGAATAAGGACATGCTCTCTGTGGTCACTTAGTTAAAAGCCAGTTATCACTTGAATTATATTTACGTCCGACTCTCTCTTTATATGTACCTTGTGTTTTTTCATATAAATACAGATATAGGAAACACACATTTGCACCTGATATTAAAAGCAAGGTTAGGCGACAATTAAAAAACAACCCTGTTCTACAGCCAGACTGCCCCAGATTTCTAACTTCTATGAAATTTTTAGTAAAGTAGATTGATTTGACCAAAATTTTGATACAAATTGAAAAAAATTATTTGATTTTGAAACCTTTCGGTTATTTTTTAGGGTCACTTGGCCTCTTCCAGAAAAGATTTAGACTGACTGACACTACTTGGCAAGTCCGTCCGCCCGTACAACAGGGTTTTCTTACGTCGCCTTACTGATTTGTGTTTTCAAGTGTGTGTAGGATTAGATTAATTGTGGTCAGTGTTAGGTTAATGGTCAGGCAGCAAAAGAGTTAGTGTAAATGGTCTAAGGGTTATGGTTATAAGGTTAGGATTGAAATTGGTAGACCATCACAGCCATATGGATCTGGCAATATCCTTAAAACACATGTCAGACAAATGTTTTCTTCAAAATTCACAGATTTCTTTCATTTGCGTACCACAAAGTTTATCAGTTCAAGCACACATATTGCAATGCAGACTACTGTATTAGGCCAAAAAAAATTATTGTGTTGCCCTCAAGTGGGAAAATGGGAAAGTTGGGTCGGACGGTCGGATTTCTTTTTTTTTCCTTTTTTTTTTAAATCCCCTCAAATATTAAATAATGCTTCTTCAATTAGGGACATTTGTCAATTTTGACTTCTAGATACCTGTTAGACATCAATTAAAGACTAGTCTTTCAATAAAATATTAATTTCAAGTGAAAAACATTGATTTTTTGACCAAATCTGTAAAAATCATCATTGAAAAAAAAATGATTTTCAGGATTTAGGGTCAGACGCTTGAGGGCAACACAACAATTTTTTTTTTTTGCCTTATGTGATGTGATCAAGCAAAAAAGTGTTATTGGTTCCTTGGAATTCATTGCACAATTCCAGTTGAAATCCATACACCCCCTAGATGGGAAAAAAAAAAAAAAAAAAAAAGCGCAGTGATTTATAGTGTGCTACGCAAAGGCACAATGCCTAGACGTTGATCCACAAGCCTCAGCACACTTTACAGGTTGTCGCTGACCACTACGGCCCCACATCATTCCACAAACCATTAAACAACAAATCAGGGACTTTGCTGCTTCAAGAGCGCACACCCTAGACATTCCACAAATAACCATTGCAACCAGGATCAGTTCCCTGAGTTTCGTACGGGTTACAACGAGACAAATTAGCAGTGAGTTCCTTGTCCAGGGGAATTTCAAGCTAACTCAATTTTCCACGTGAGCGTACTAGGCACCGCCAGGGTTCGAACCTGCAACCTCTCGCACCACAGTCGAACGCCTTATCGATTGAAGACATCCTCACAGGCAGTGTTAATTTTCAACGGGGTTACCTGAACAGGTGAAATATACACCCTTGTGTGCGAGATCAAGGTCATGTCTTCCATAGGGGGTGTAAGGATTTAAACCGGAATAGCTCATTTTGACACTCTTTTGCAATGTATTGCTATCTGCTAGATATGAAATTGTATCTCACAAACCTGATTGTGCAATATCAATGGACATTTCAGCAAAGTGTAGCATATAATGGGCAAAATAATGAAATCAAAAGATAGAAATTCTTTCTGCACAACCAACAGCTCATTTTGCTGGATCACATTACAAATGTCTAACATGGAACTAGCATAACGATGGATATTTGGGGTTCTGGAAGTCTTTTTATTCCATTGTGTGAAGTCACATGCAAGTGTGACATGTGCTACAAACAGAGTTGTGGAATGCGGAATTCATAGTTATGCCATTTATCAAAATTCTTTTCATCAAGGCAAGAGTCCTAGAGTGTAGTGCCACAAGTGCATGATTGTACAGTAAGTGGCTGTTCACGCAATCTGCAGATAGGTGCGGTAGTAGTGAGCCCTGCTGTTTAGCCGACTTGAGAACATGCACTCTGTTCCACTGGTACAAGGAATGTTGATAAAATGAGTCTCAAATTTTGTCATGAGCCATCATTTGGTTGTCCTTTTCCTTCTCAATAAGATGTTGAAATGCTATTGCAAACACAGCATATTATTTTTAACACAACTTTTGAGGCTCTTAAACAGTGAATAAAATACATGAGTGACTTAAAACTCTTTGGTTGTCTTTCATGATGGTTCCAATAGGCTCCAAGCTCTTACACAGATGGTGTACAGGGCACAATAGACTACAGTTTAATAGCAAAGAAAAGAAGCAGCAAATCAGCAAGAGAAGATATGTGCGTGTATACAGATATCAAGCTAGCCATGCAATTACATTGTCAAATCAAGTGTCAGCCTACATCATACGGCAACTGCTACATGCAAGAAATAATAACACAAATCCACTGAAACAACAGAAATTACAAAGGCATCACAGAAGTGCAGGTTTCAAGTAAAAGAAAAAGTGTTTTATGTAAAAATTTGCCATTTTAATTTTGTTTTTTATCTCCCATGTTGTACTATTTCATCAGTGGAAATGATAAACTGGGTTCACCGGGTGGTCTTTGGTAATGTTTTTTTTTTTTCAATGGACAGGATGTCATTTATGTGTTACACCAGAGAAGATGAGAAAAGAGGAGATCGCTCGAACATATAATCCGATTACCCACAGTTAACCTCCATTCACTTTTCTTTGTTTGGGCAGCTTAAAAGACCACTTGAAACTTCCTTTGTGGTAATCTGTTCATCCGCCACACGCTCGACTGATTCGGTAGTTCTCTTAGTGGAGAAAATATTCCACACACGGAAGTACATCGTTAAATTCACAATTTCGCAGTCAAATCATGCTTTTTTTTCTTTAAAAATAATAATAATAACTGCAGGGTGACCATGATTTTTAAACGAGTGAAAAAGCATTATATATATTGCAACTCCCATTAAAAAATCAAAAGTTTTGTTAAGTTATGGAAAGTCAAGCATAATTAATTTTCCAATACAATTAATATAAGGTCAAAGGAAAAGAAATTTAAATGATAACCATTTGAATATTTGCGGCAGTTTACGGAAACTTAAAACTAGTGTAATCAGTAATTCAAACTCATGCCAGTTTCTCCATATACTCCCGCTTTTGTGTCCAAACGTGTCCAAAATGCTATTTGGTTCCAAAATGAGGGTCTTTTTCACAGGATCTCGGGTCAAACTTAGCAGCCGGTCATGCCAAACAATACAGAAATTATATTTCGCAGTCAACTGACGTAACAAATTGATATCCAGGCATGCGCCGCTTAGAGCTAGACAGTCGTGACTCGCAAAGCCACTTATCGTATTAGTTGATCAATCGGATTAAATCATTGTTTCCATCAATAGGCGGATGCACACATTATTTATTTGATGTGAGCAGCGAGCGACCTCCTCTTTTATCATCTTCTCTGGTTACACACATGGACACTACTGCTTTTCTTACAGTGCCTCAGATTGGTTAATTCCATGTTACAATCATCTAAGTAACCAATCAAATTAGAGCTTTTAGATTTCTGAGCAATTTTAAGCTTAATCCCCTTCAGTCCTACTGACTATTTCATACAATATCCATGTTTTGTACTATCATTATTTTATGATGACAAGCCAAGACAAATTTGAAAACTAAAGATGATTATTTCAGTAAATTTCATGAAACATCTTTCATAATATTTGGATACTTCAGCTCAAACTGCTGAAAGAAATAGCCATTCAAATTTGGGTGGCGATATGTTGGTACTCTGCTGAATATTTTGGGTAATTTTGCATAATTGAGTGATTTTTGGATGATTTTGGGGGTAAAAATAGTGATTCCACAACAAAATCATAACATCATTAATTTGATCAATTCCACTGCACAAAGTAACACACTGTTTAAAAATATCCACTGACTGAGTAACCCAGGCAAAAGAAGAAATAAAAGAAAACAAAACAAATATTTCACATTGTAAAGAGACGAGCAACGTTTCTGTATCTGCAGTACATGAAACTATACAGTGTTGACAAGAATGCAGAAACAAAACAAATAAAACTGAAAAGGAAAAAGGAAAATAAAGATAAAACAATAATCAACAGAAGACATCTCTCACCACCACAAATCACTAGTTTTATTTTTGTAGATTTGGTATTGGAAGCAGCAGAAACAAGATTACTGGTTGATTTTGTATTTCTCCAGAAAGTATGATTTGTTAGCTCTTTGTGAGGGTGGATCCTCTTCTTCACGGCGCTGCAAGACCATCAACATACGCTGGTGAAGTGATATAAATCGGATTAACTACCATAGCAATAGGTGAAAACAATTTTGAACATATCGCTGCACTTTAAGCAGGTTGCACTCATCGATTGAATACAATACCGGTCTTTTCAAAGATACTAATCTTACAGTTGCGAGTGATCAGCATGATATGGTTCAATGCAGCGGTACCGTGTGAACGTACCAATGCAGCGCGGTATATTCAAAAATTGTTTTCACCTATTGCTATGGTATAGTTAATCCGATTATTACATAACATTTTTGTTTCTTATAAAATGCTGCTTCCAAGTTAACCTTTTTGAACTGGTAAATATTAAATACTGAACTGTTGGGAAGCTCAACCTATTATCCGATTTGTGTGGTAAAGAGACAACTAAGGAGTACAAGAAAACAGCTCACTGAACGTATAATGGCTCACTGCATGCACAAAACAAAAGGCTCACTGCAGGCATACGCACTGCAAATCGGCAAACCACAGCTCAGCAGGCAGGTCAAAGGGCAAGTGGGTTACCATGACAACAAGCATGCAATATCTGTACCTGCTGCAAGTTCCTCAGGCAAAGTCGTGGCTTGTTGTTGCTTAACGCCCGCATCCAGACTGAAGGATAAATTCACGCCGACACCGGGCGTTCTCCGATCCTCCTCGGAGGCCGCAGAGCTCGCTCCCGTAGTCTGCATAAGGTTAGCATTTAGTTCATCATTATTAGCATTTTTCATGCCAATATCAAGGCCAACATTAAGACCAGTTAGGCCATCACCGACACCACTACCACCACCATTTTCATTCCCATCATTAGCATACTCATTAACATTTACATTATCTACGCCACCACGAGGAGCCGTGAAAGAAGGGGACGACGCAGAAGAAGGAGAAGGGGTCAAGTCGCCAAGAGGACGACTCGTCGCCTGACGGACGATCACTTTAGTAGAGGACTGGTATATCTCTGCAGACGGGGGCTCTCCTCCTCTTGGTCATTTGGGACAAGGGGTATGTCTTTATTAGTATCTACATCTTCCTCGGTGGGACTTGGTTAGAGGATAAGGAATCCTCAACTTCGCCCCGTGATCGGGCGTGCATTTTCTCCGTCCACCATTTCTTTCTCGTCCGATATGGAATCATTTTGTTTCCGTTAGTGGTTGCCTCCACCTCCTCCTCCTCCCCACCCTCCTCATTATCTACAACATCATCTTCGCCGTTATCTTCCTCACCTGATAGTCATGAGCGATTTATTAGAAGATTTTTATATTTTTCGTTGTTAAGTATACTACTGCTACTAAGGCCATTTGTTTTGGGTTCTGACGATGGGTCGGAGGCAGGGTCGTTAGGCGGAGTGGAACCCTCACTGCTCTCCTGCAAACAACAAATTAAAAGAGACATCAATTTTTGTTAGTTTTTATATCAGTACAGTTTATAACATCATAATGTACATTCTTTTTAAGGTAAATTTGGTTAACTTTTTGAGAGTGCACATAAATGTTGAAAAAAACCCCAGTGCATCCGGCCGAATTCAACCGGCGACCTTCGATTACCAGCACAACGCTCTAACCAACTGAGCTAAAGCACAAATACACAAAGTTTATTATACTTAGTTCTCTGGGTTAAAGATAACAGACCGCGTACAAGTCAAAGTCACAGCATCAACTGATAATGAGGGCCGAATGTTCCATGAAATGCGACAGGCAAAATTGCTACGCACTTACCAAGTATTTTCATAGTCTATCGCGATTAGCACGCGCCAGCTCTATCGTGTATAGTATACGCTAAGGCACGCAACGCTGGCATTATTCTTCTTCTTTCATATTAGTGCCTTCCTCATATATGAGTATTATCGCACTGCGTACAGACAAGCTGTACTTATTTTTACTCTGGAACCTAGAGTAGATGAGTGTATTTTATTGTTAGACACTGCATGATCGAACAATCGGCCCTCATGAATATGCAAGAATTCACAGCATACAATGCACAGGGAATTTGATACATGGTCTGTAGTAGTCTGTGGCCCCACCATTTTATAAGTGCACTGAAGGCAGATTTCAGAGCCTTCTGAATTCTGCACCCATAACATTATATACCAGTCTTATATAATTACCTGTCCAGCTGCTTGTGCACCCCTCCTTGCTCTTTTCATGATTTCTTCTACTCTCTGTTGGAGGAAAATAAACAAACACTCTCAATTTGTCATATACCGTACTGACGCGAGTATAGTCCCACCTTCGAGTGAAGTCCCACCCACCCATTCAAATTCAATGCATTTTGAAATCATTAATAGAGTATGACATGAATACAAATTATCAATTTTCATATTAAAAATACAAAACATCTTGAATTTTTTTTTTCTTTAGGTCAACCATGAATGATCCTAGCATTTAGGTCTAGGTCCAGGGACACTACACTTTTTTCTTTTTTTTTGAAATTCGAGTATAGTCCCACCCCCAATTTTGAAAAATGTTCACCCCATAACGGGTGGGACTATACTCAGCGTCAGTACGGTAAATGTTCATACTTCTAATCTGTCCCCTTTATAGACATGACCTTAATATATCCCACAAGGGGGTGTAGATTTCAAATGGAGTCACCCATTCAGGTAACCCCATTTGAAATTCACACTCCCTGTGTGGGAGATTAAGGTCATTTCTTCCATAGGGGGTGTATGGATTTAAACTGGGATAGCCCATTCCGCATTATGTGGCACAATCTGATCTACTCCGACCGAAGCTGGAAATTTTGACAATTTTAGTTATTCCAGACCTCCCAACCTGCCAAAGTCAGAAAGCGGGACACTGAGGCAAAAACCTTGTACATGTACACAAACCAGCTACCGACAAATTCAACGACTTGAGTTGTGCAATACTTTCAGAATTCAGAGAAGGTTTTGCAGGTATAAATCTATCACAATAGACTAAAGCGAATGCTATAGCAAATTTTTAAAGTGAAATCTGCATCACTTTCTGCATCACGTTTTTCATTTATATTTGCCTTCACTGAAATTTTCAGAAAGCAGGACAATCCCTCTTTTTCACTTCAGAAAACCCCAAATGATGGACAGTCCCTCAAAATGAGAGACAGTTGGCAGGTCTGTATTACCATAACTAACTTGTTCAGTACCTAAGCTTACTGGTACTGAAATACCAAAGTCCCTGGCAAAATTTAGAATTGGGTCATAAATTTCAGGAAAAAGTTTTCTGAAGGGGTGCTTTTCAAATCTCTCAAAGAAAGAAAACAAAAAACAGAAAAATGCTAATGTTTCATTGTTTTTTTAGCAGAATTGCACAAATGTTCCAGAATTTGGCAAATTTACATAACTTCGATGCACTGTATTAATATATTTTTGCGTCCCTTTTTCGTCAAATGTGGTTTATTATGGGAATAAGATTTTTGAATCCCAGCCGCATAACCTCACCGAATCCAATATCAAGAACCTCCAGGGACCCCATTCTTTACCTTCTTCCTTGCATCTCTTTCTTCCTCTTCCTTCTTGAGTTTTTCTTGTATTTCTTCCTCTTTCTTGGCAATATCTTCTTGTCTCTTCTTTTCCTCCTCTTCTTTCTGTAAATAAAGGCATAAGGTGAGATTTAACTTTTAAATTGGTTAAAAAAAGGCAAATGATTTGTGGGCTGCAGGATTTATTACAAAAACCATGGTTGTTTCAACATTTTTTTCAGGGGGTAACCCTCAGGTGTCAGTTTTGTCAGCAATATCCTTCTCCCTGTCTTACCCCAGCAGCATACAAATAGTAACTGCCTATGAGTGCGATGGCTGCAATATAATCATGAGGCGAACAAGACTGATATTCCTATATTCCATGACCTGGAATGGCAAGTGGAACTGAACAAAACATCTTTCACCAAGTGATTATATATTGCGACCATTAAACAAATTTAAGAAAGTTAATACTTAAATAGTATAGGAAGCAATTTTAGACTTCTACGCTACTCAAATTTCAGTGAAATTTGAGTAGCGTAGAAGTCTAAAATTGCTTCCTATTTACGTTTACCGCTACGTATGAATATACATCATTAACGCGGCTGTGTACTCTAGACATGGTTTCTTTCGCAAAATTGAGTTTTTTTGATAAGTTTGTACTTTGTTATGTTTTTTATAAATACAAGGAATGAAAATCCAGATTTGTAAATTCCAACTGCAATATTTTAAGGATTTTATTTCACTCTTCCACTCGTAATGGAAATTGAAAAGGAAAGAAAATCTTTGTTGTACCAGCATCGCGTTGCGTATCGCGCATTTTGTTAACACACAAATACGCTACGCATACGCAACGCTTATCTGCATGCGTGGCGCATCTTATGGAAGCAACACGGAAGCACTGATTTCACAAAAACCTAGCGGTCAAATGGCTCCGTTTTAGCTGATAAAATGTGGGTTTTTTCAAGTTCTTTCCCCCGATTTAAATATCAAATTATGAATGGATTTCGCTCAAACTTCTCAAGGGGCTGTGGATTTACCCGATGTTTACGTAATATAAGGTAGAAAAACGAAAACTGCCGCACTCTCCTGTAAGATTCGATGAAAGTGCAAAATGTGACCACTTTAAACTTCAACGGCCATTATTTCAATGTTCATTTTCTCGGTAAAATGACGATTTAGGTACACGATAACTCAATAAATACAGCATCTAAAGGTAAGCAAATATGATCATCGTAAAAAGCATGATCGACTGAAGAAACGGTTTTCTCATTTTTTATACATTTTGGTCTATTTCCGATTTTAGGCATCATTTTGTGCAAATAGGCGTTTGTGAATTTTAAAAAGTTCAATTTGATGCCTTATATGGTCAATATCTCAAAAATAAGGCCAATATCAAAAAATAAAAAAACGTTTTTGGAATGGAGCCTCAAGATTGAGCTAAAAACAAAATAAAATATTTTGGAAAGAGTGTTTTTTAACCTCAATATTGCCAAATCTGTATTTATATTAAGATTTATTGATGTCTTGCCTTTATAAAAATGTATACTTTTATATATCTTGCGCGAATAATTACAAAGTTATTGCACTTTTACTACATGCATGTCTGAGAGTACACAGCCACCTTAAGTTAATACTTGTTTAATATCATACATAACATTCAGAGACAATGCTTGTCACTCCATCCAGCGTGACTTCCGAGGTTGGTCAGCTGCTGTGCATCCTGTACACCATGTACACATCATGTACGTGTTCTACTAATAATTTGATTGTATGAATTAAACGTCTTATTAAGACAGTTTATTATAGAGAGCAGATATTGTCCCCAATACAGCCCCTAACGCTTTGATTTTTGCAGGGCATGTTAGTTGTTAGCTTATTAAAGTACATTACTGAGAAATGTTACAATATTGTTTTAACATTGAGGACGCAGTGATTCTCGATAAGGAGGAACAGTGGCATAGGAGAGGCATCAAGGAAGCCATCTGGGAGAGAGTAGAGCAGCCGCCACTTAACAAGAAAGGGAGACTGAGGCACAACTTATCTCACGCATGGGACCGGGCCATCAAGAGGATCCCTAGCCGTCTCAAAGTGTCACATGACCAGCCCAGCGGGTCAGTTGCCTGATGAAGTCTGATGGTTTCAGACGCAACGTAGCAAGTTGCAAAAAATGTAAGTTCCAGTATTTGATTTAATTCAAAACCTTGTGATTGACGAGTTGTATTTGCAGGATTGTTCATATAATTTTTAACTCGCATTTCTTAGCTTTCAATAGCAAAGTATGTAGGTTTGACTTGCTGATTAAGCACATATCACAACATAGGAATTAGACTACCAGTTCCCGCGAGAGGTGCAGTGAGCCTGGAAAGCATATGCGATCAAGATGGCATACCCTACTATCGAAAGCTCAGAAATGCAATTCAAAAATTTGGATTTGTGTATCAAAATCTATTGCTTTAAGGTGGTACTACACCCTCTGATAAATTTTAGACTAATTTTGCATTTTCTCAAAAAATAACTACACACTGGTAACAAAAGTTATGTATATTATAGGGCAAGGAATCCAATTACTTCACTGAAATTTCAATGATTCATTATATATGTAAAGAAATGAGGTACATTCTAGCGGTACCTCTTTTCTTATCATAAATAACGTACCGCTTGTCTTGAGTCACTGAAATTCCAGTGTAGTAACTTGATTCCTTGCCCCTATAATATACATAACCTTTGTTACCAGTGTGTTATTATTTTTGAGAAAATGCAAAAATAGTCATAAATTTACCAAGGTGTAGTACCACCTTAATTTGTGTAAATATTTTCTTTACCTCTCTTGCCTCCTCTTCTTTCCTTTGTTGTTCTCGTTTATTATCTTCAATAGCTTTTTGTAATCTTTCTTCCTCAGCTTTCCTGTGTACTTCTGCTAGCCTTCTGTCTTCTTCCTCCTGTCTTATCCTTTCCTCCTCTTCTCTTCTTTCTCTTTCTTCTTCTTCCCTCCTAATAAAACAAGTAAAAGAATTCATTGCAAGTCAATAGCAATCCAATAGGTGGTTATTTAGCATGCAGGGAGCTCTCAGTGCTCTGGAAACGTAATTATCTTAATTTGACCCCCTTAACAACAACAACAACAACAACAACAACAACAACAACAACAACAACAACAACAACAACAACA
The DNA here is from genome assembly GCF_039555335.1 of Amphiura filiformis. Lineage (NCBI taxonomy): Eukaryota > Metazoa > Echinodermata > Ophiuroidea > Amphilepidida > Amphiuridae > Amphiura > Amphiura filiformis. The sequence goes on along the minus strand of NC_092646.1, from coordinate 52,610,640 downwards.
ACAACAACAACAACAACAAAAACGCATTTTTATAGCGCCTTACGCGTACACCTCAAGGCGCTGAACAAAAGAAAGACAAACCAAAACATTACTAAAAACCCCTTTAATACCTTAAATCATACAGTTTACACAGAAATTTAAATGAAATACACATAAACATAAACGAAAACAAAATTTGATATCTTTCCGGGATAGGGTTGTAGCTAGGATATTTTTAGTGCTGGGTGGGATTTGATGAAAATAATGCATATTTGTAAATTGTTCGCCAAAATTGACCAAATTCTTAACTAATTTAATAAAATGGTGCAATTTTGGCCTCTTGAGTGGTGGGCTCCAGTGCTAAAATTGGAGCTGAGTGGTAGGCTCCAAAACTGAGTAGTGGGCTCTGCCGCCCACCACCGCTCACTGTAGCTACATCCCTGTTACTGGGGTGTGGATAACCCTATTCTTCGCATTGCAAATACCATTTCCGAAAACAATATAGACTAAAAGTTTTTAGAATTGCAAATTCACCAAACTCCCTAATTTGTTATCAATAATTAGACACAACTCACTGTAGCTGTTCTTGTCTTTGCCTTTCCAACTCTGCTTCCCTTTCTGCTTTCTCCCTGGCTTGTCGCCGTCTCTCCGCCAACGCAGCCTTGGCTCGCTCTTCTTCTGTCATATTCTCTTTGGGTTTCTCTACTGGTGCTGCTGCTGGTGCTGCTGGAGTTGTTGTTCCATTTACTTGAGGTTCTGTAAACAAATAAAAAGAATTCAAATCGTAATTTTGTGGACATTGAAACCCTGATATATAAAAATGTTTACATTTGTGACGGGTTGAAATGAAAGGTACTTCATATCTACATTTTTCAAAACTGAGATTTATATCGTAATGAAAAGAGAAGAAAACAAGCTTTAAAATGATACATTGCTCTACACAAAGCATTATTTAGTTCTGGAGTACGATGCAAATTTGATCCAAGTTTCTTATTATTTTCTTTATTATTTGTTGGTTTGATGCACTACTGTAGTAGACATGAGGTATCTTTTGATATGCCCTGTCACATTTATACACATCAAATATATTTTTGCAGTTAGTTTCATACTTGAAGCCTTGTTCCATTTTTTCAATCAAGCAACATTTTCTGAAACTTAAAACTCGTTCAAGGTAATTATTATGGATGATACTGGTTACAACATATAACACCTAATTAGTGTGACGTCAAAATTGATCGTTAAAAGATCAACTGGTTCACGCAATTTGTGTTCACAATCAAAATGATTACAACATAAAATCAATGGATATCTAACAGGTGTGCAAACCATGTGTGAACCAGTAACTAAGGTATGATGTATTTACAGTGAATAGATCGTGCACATCATCTCAAATATCACATCAACATGAAGAACATAATAGATTGACCTAATGCAAGAAGGTCATATGTGACACGATCTGCTCCATGGGGGCCAAAGAAGGCATTTTTGAACATTTAGTTACTATAATTATTACCTTGTGGTTACATTATGCTATCATATACCGAAAACACCAAAGGTCTAGCATACTTGGTTCTAAAGTTATGAGGTATTGTGATATACATTTTCTTATGTGTTTTATTGTTTTTTACTCCATATGTTTGCCTTTATCTCAATTTCATGTTTGCAGCCTTTGGCCCCCATGGACCAGATCGTGTCACATATGTGCTTTGTTATCACTATGTACTTATGACCATCTTGATTTAAAATGCAGTTATTATTTTGCCATAGGCGACGACCCCCCCCTACCCCTGTGGAAGATTTTGGAAATATCTGCCACAGAGGGAGTATGAAGAAGATTTAAGGAAAGTCTACCCCAGAGGGAGTATGTTTTTTGCAAATAGTATTGGCTAGGGTTAATTATTTTGAAACTCATACTCCACCTGTCTATATCTTCCACAACTGGAGTGAGTATTTCAAATGGGAGTTGCCCAATTCTCAAAAAGAAACTTATAATTTTTTACAACTTGTGAATCACAAGGTCATATCTTAAAATACTGTCAATCAAAATGAACCAAAATTGCACAAAAGATTACTTTAATACTCTACTCAAAACACTTGTCAGTAACCAAGCAGTTGTCCAACTGACACAACAGCAAAATGCACTGTCATGGGACAGCTTCCTGGACTTCCTCCACTTTCACAGCCCAACATTTGGCACCCAGCACAAAAAATCTGTGAGAATGCACACAAGATCCTTGCTCTGATGATAAAATGGCGCTGCTTTCTGCTTTTCATATACTTTTTTCATGAAACAGGGCTGGGCTGTGCATGTGGTCCAGGAAGCTATTCCATGTCAGTGCATTTTGCTGTTGTGTCAGTTGGATAACTGTTTGGTTACTGACATGTGTTAAGAGTAGAGCATTGAAGTAACCTGTGTGTCATTTTGGTAGAATTTGATAGACAGGATTTCAAGATATGACCTTGTGAAAAATTATAAGTTTCTTTTTGAACTCAGTTTATTTGAAACACATACTCCCTCTGTTAAAGGCTTTCTAAATCTTCCACATGGGAAATGTGGATTTCAAAAAGTATAGCCCAATAAATGGTAGAATATTACATGATGAGCCTGCAAAAACCAAACCACATCTGAAACATCTTGAAATACTTTTAATTGCTGTCTTTGATGAGGCATTTGTCATAGATCCCTTTTATCCTCTGACATCTAGGGTTAGAAATAGGATAGGGGTGAGCAACGCCATCATAATCTCATAATCTTCTTGGGTGAGGTCACTTTTCTGAAGTCTTGTTAAAATATCATAGAATTCCAACTACAAGCATATGCTTCTGAAGTTTGTTCGGCTTATAATAGGCAAAAAATTTTAAGACTCATAACATTGTGTATTGATATAGAATGGCATGCATGCAGTTGGCACAGCGCTTACACTAGTTGCGCGTTGCACAATGCATGACTGGCGCATGCTCATGTTGACGCACGCAGCAACAAAAAAACAAATATTTTAAGCCGAACAAACTTTAAATGAGTGTTTTTTTTTTATGAAAGAGACGAAAGACAGACACCCTCCACAAAAAACATTACTTAAAAAGTTTGAGGAACTATATTCCTGATACTGGCGGCTGTACATATACACACAAAATATCAGAATTGTATAATTTTTATATGACCATATTTGAAATCAGCATGAAAAATGTATTAAAATGAGTACAAACAAGCCTAGTATTGGTTCAGTGGTTCTTGAGATAGCTCTTGATATTTTGAGACAAAATCTTTTTTTGACTGCATTAGGCTATTCCATATAAAATCCACACTACCCCTGTGGAAGATTTTGGAAATATCTGCCACGGAATGAGCAAATCAGGCAGCTCCATTTGAATTTCATACACCCTCTGAGAAAGATTCAAGCTGAAACTTCCCCTAAGGGAGAGGAGTTTCAAATGGAGCTGCTAATATGTTCATTCTATTTGAAATTCATACTCCCTCTGTGGAAGATATTTCCAAAATCTTCTACAGGGGTAGTGTAGATTTCAACTGGAATCGCCTAAAATTTTCAAACACATATACCTCTTTAACTAGAGTCTGCAGCTAGTACCACATGGCATGCTGTAATTTAGATTTCTAAAAGGCCACAACTAGTAACAGACATATCAAATATTAACTACAACACTCTAAACTAAATGTCATGCTACTCATACAGTACTGATACTGAGATACTACATGTAAAACAATATTTTCATGTTCTGATTATGGCGGTAGTAGACGCTGGTAAATCCTGAGGGGTTCTTTGAAAAGAATTTGTTCAGGGATGTGCCACACAGATTTTTGGATGCTGCCTTTCTCTATACCTACTTTTTGCTGGTTTTGCAACCCATTAGTATTATACCAATTTTTCACTTTAGGGGTGAAATCAAAACTCAACTGGTGGTCGACCGCCGGTTCCAGGCGGTTCCGTCAGGTTGAAGCCGGATTCTACTGTTCTAAACAATGGAACGCGGTTCAACCGCTGGTCGAGTGTTGATTTCATCCCTTAAGGACACTTTTGCCCAAAGTGTGCATTGGTCTCCACTGAAAAACCCAGCCATCAATATACAAAAATCAATGAAAGGTACCTCAAACCTGTGTCACATCCCCGGGAACATTCCAACTACGGAGAACCTGGCCCATCGATGTAAACTGCCTTCCATATATTCAACAAATCAAACATTAACACATAACATACACTACACACATGGTTGGGGCACTATGCATGAATACATGCACAGACAGCTGTGACAACACTTGACAATGTTTTCAATTAATGACTCCAGTGATGATTTGTTTATATAACACAAACATAATAATAATGATGTATTAAATACAGCAAATGTTCTGGAAAAAATATAATGGTGCAAATTTGATGTGCATTGATATCCTGGGATCGATTGAGATCTCCGTTTCTCTGCTGGATTCTCCAACTGTGAACATCTACAATGGACATAAACAATGCAGGGATAAAAGTCCACTTGTAACAAAAAGCCTGAATAAGCCTGAACAGCGTGAAAATGATCATAATGGCCCTAAAACAGGCTGAAAATAAAACAAATTGTGTAAATCTGGACTACAAAAAAGCCTGAATTCAGGCAAAAACCTGAAAATTTGCATCCCTGGCAATGGATTTTCCCTTGGAAAAATATTTTCAGGTAATCGGACAGAAATAATTAAAATAATCATCAAATCAGCCCATATCGGACCCTGTTTCCCCTCCAACCGAGACAATCTTTTCAATATCCAGAATTTCTCCATCTCAGTTACATGCCTAACATCTTCTAAATGTATACCAATTAATTCTGATGTTTGTGAATTCCTTGCCTGGCTACCAGTTGCAATCATTATTCACCAAGTAGCAATGTGACTTTTTATTTATTATTTTTCTTCAACTAATGTTATTTAAAGTATGCTAGGCATTGACAAATGACTGATTTTGATAAATCACTCTGGTGAAGGGCAATTACTGCTTTGTAATCCATGTTCCTTAAGCCAAAAAAAATAAATTGTTTGGTTGCCCTTCCAAGACAAAAATTTAAAGGGTCGGTAGGATCCTTTTTTTTTTGATCCTTTTTTTCCATGTGCTTTTTCTCCATTTTTCCTCCATTTTGAAACGGCTAGTATTGACAAATGCTTGAACATTTTACGGTAAAACATTGTGCATTTTTGGAATGAATTTAAAGGGAAATACTTGTTTTTAATCAAATATGCATTTAATGAATAAAATGAGAGAATAACAAATACCAAGTGTCCTTGATACTGTCAAACTTTAAGGTTTCTTTAAAAAAAAAGTGATTGGAAAAACAAAGAAGAAAAAAACCGACCCAAGATTTCTAATTTTTTCGATCGCTCGCGGAGGGCAACCTTAACATAATTTTTTTTTTGCCTTATGGGTATGCCTAAATACCAATCTGTATGTGCTATGCAAAATATGAAGCATGGATGAAAATTTGACACAAAGCAGTAATGAAAACATGACACCTTACAGTTTATGCAGACTACAGGATGACTTATTTATTTATTTTTTTTAAATATTTGGAATAAATGGTCAATGGAGGAGACATAATTGCACTAAACATCGTAAATCCATGTTCCTTATGCGTAGGCCAACATGAATACCAATCTGCATGTTCTTTGCAGAATATGAAGTATGGATGGATGGGAACTTCCGCAGACTACATGATGACTTATTTAGTTTTTAAAATATTTGAAATAAATAGAGGAGACATAATTGCACTGAACATTGCCATAAATCCATGTATACCAATCTACACGTGTTATGGATGGGAACTTGGCACCTAAAGGTTATGATGACTAATAAATGACTTATTTATTTAGTTTAAAATAAAATTTGGAATACTGAACTTTACAGTGAATTCATGTTCCTTATGGATAGGCCAGTATACCAATCTACAAGTGTTGTGCACAATATAAAGATATTTTGGCACTAAAAGTTTAAACACACTACAAAATGACTTATTGATTTAAGTTTTAAAACAATATTTTGGAATAAATGGAGGAGAAATAATTGTATTCAACATTTATTTTGAAACTACTCTGACATTTACAGTTGACCAACCAATCACCACTGAACTTTTCGGATACCTTTGGTGCTGTTAGTTTACCATTACAAAATAAACAGTCACATAAAGACATCAAATTAGTGCACACTAAATCACACATTAGTATATCCCTGCAGTTAAACCATCAATCAAGGTTTAACTATTCCAAAATTTATTTGAATGACATCATCGTTAGAAAGGACTATCCCTATTCTAATCCAGGGGGGTACTGAAGTTTGGTTTGGGTAGGGGTGTGCTGCTGAGAATTTGAAAGAGGCCCATCAATATACCATATACCTAAAGTTTAAATTTTTAAAACACAAATTGCCAGAAATTTCCAAAATTTTGGCAGTGAGACAAAATTGGGCTACTTTCTGAAAAAAATTGAGACCATTTTGAAATGACCCTTCCATATACCAAAATTGATCTGGAAAAGGGGGTCAAAGATATACCAAAAGGCTGAAAATGCTACCCATGTCTGCAGCACGTCCCCGTATGGGCATTTGTAGTGAGTTACCCCCTGGGATTCTAAACAAGATCACAGCACAACCATCTGCTGAAGTTGCTGGTCGACCTACCAAAAACGTTCCAGGTGAAAAAACTGGGAAGTGTTGAAGTAACTCTTTACTCGTTATGGAGATCTGTTTACCATTACATAATCAGTGACAAACATGAATTAGTGCACACTGAATGACACAATCAAGCATGCAAGTAACCAACTGTTAACTCACACATCAAATCATACATGCCACATATAAACACCACATCATTTCTGACCTTTCTCTGGACTTGGTTCTTTCTCATCAGAAACCTCTGGTTCAATTTTAACTTCTGGTTCTGGTTCATTTTGAACCTCTGGTTCACTTTTAACCTCATCTAGAATAATTATATCAACCAGTGACGCGTAAGTAACGATTATGACATTATTCATACACTCAGTTTTATCAACAACATTGAAGAGCACAAAACATTTGCATAATATGCAAGGATTGCAAATGAAGATGTAAGTGCACTGGTTTTTATTCAGTCTTGTAGAATTTAAAACTCTTAAAATACATTTCTGTCATTTTGTCTATTTTGCAGGTCTAAATCTTGTTTGAAACTATTTAATTGTGAAGATAAAAGAGGGCACTGTGACAGAGGTATGGAGTTGACTCGTGACCAAAACATTGCCGGTTCAAGCCTAAGTAAATGCTAGTATATATTGAAAATTTAGGCAAAGCCCTCAACCTATGTTATCTTGTTGGACCCACATGGAAAGGTTGGCATCGACTAGAAGTAGATAGGTTAAATAGACTTACTGTGAATCCTCACAACAAACTGCATTAATTACTGAACATAGTTTGGGGTGTGGCCTTAACCCTAACACCCAACCCTGCTTTTTGCTATCGGAAGTTAAAGAAGAAACGAAAAAGGAGAGAAGATGAACAAAGAAGTCACTTGGCACCCCCCGGGATTCGAACCCCCCCCCGCATGCCAACCACACGATCACCGACCGGTAGCTACACGGGTTATTGCTGCCCGAGCAGCAATTCCGTGAGCATATACCACTTAGGGTGATTGCGTCATCGCAGACCCTGGGATTCATGCATGCGCAGTATTTTTCATCATGGTATTTTGTGGTTTTTATGGGTGTTAGGGTTAATACTCAGTTAAAGGAGATACACATGTTTTAGGTGTTACAAAATTTTAGGCTATTCTTGGTAAAGGTTTCATATCCCATCGGTGGAAATAAAGTGGTGTGATTTATGAGGTAATGGCAGTGTGGCATTTATCACGAAAGTAAAACAATGTGTGGCTACCTTCAGAAGGCAGCTCTTTTGCCTGGTCAGGAATAGCTGCTTCCTGGACATCAGCATCAATAGCTGCCTCTTGGGCTGCTTCTGCTGATGGCATATCACTTGGTGTGGTTTCATTTTCTTCAACTGAGTTTATAAAAAACAATGCATACAAGTATATCAATTTGTGCACCCCTATGAAGTCCAAATTTCCCATTCAATTTGTACAATTTTCACAATAGAACAAACAAACCAATAAACCTATACCCAATTTCCTAATTCTTCAAAGTTTTGTTCTGTGTGTCAAGCATATACGGGTGTGAACCACAGAATGAAAACCACAGAACTAGGATTGGATTGGGTATTGGAGGTATTTGTGTTTTGGTCAAATGCACCAAAACTAATCGGTACTTGTGCACGATACTAGACCCACTTCATGATGCAACACTGACTGTGTCTAGGAGAGACGTAATGCGTATAAAAGTGTGATTATCATGGCCAATTGTTTTTGTTCGTTTCCGCGTACCGCCGGCAAGAAGCCAAATACCTCCAATTTTCCCCCTAAAACTGACTGTGCTTTTATATAGTGGTATATGGATTATAGAGTCTTGGTTATCTGATTTTAATTCTGTGATTTGATAGCTATGTCGATAGCTAATCAACACTCATGACAACAGTTTACCCATTAGTCATCGAGCGGCAAACTTCTACTTGCTCAACGATCACCATCGCATACCCAAAACTTTGAAGAATTAAGAAATTCATTATAATACAACGTAATGATGAAACTTCCATCTTGTATGATTCAGCTTCTTAAAAATTTTAAACACTATTTAAGTAATTTTTATTTCAAAATTAGCTGAGCAAATTCTTACAAAATTACAGGTTAGTCAATTCTCACAAAGATTCTTGAATAAACATACTCTGATTCCCAGAAACACAAAACAAGACAGACACAGACAGACTAACAAAACTGGCCAATAGACTGACAAACGGACTGACAGACACTAAAGAAAGATGCGTAACTTTAGACAGGATAGTATAGATGCTGTAATTAAAACAACGGTCAATATTCTTCTGCTTTGGTCTATAATTAGTCATTTTTAAGCAACTGAACAAACAAACAAACAAATACACAACCTAGACAAACTGACAGACATAAAGACAGACAAATAGACAATGACATGTAAACATTCAATCAAGTACCTTCGTCTGTCTTCGTCTCTTCAGTAACTTGAATTTCTGGAGATGTTGCTGGATAAAGACAAAAATAGACAGAAGTGTCAGAGGGAGTAAGTCACCAATACAGAAGTGTCAGAGGGAGTAAGTAATTGAGATAGAAGTGTCAGAGGGACGACATAACAATAGAAGTGTCAAAAGGAGTGTTATTCCTGTACTCCCTCTGAAATGTCAGAGGGAGTAAGTAAGTGAAATAAAAGTGTCAGAGGGAGTAAGTAATTGAGATAGAAGTGTCAGAGGGAAGACATGACCAAGATAGATGTGACAAAAGGAGTGTTATTCCTTACACCGCCTATGGAAGATATTACCTTAATCTTCTACACAGGGAGTGTAGATTTCAAATGGAGTCACTCATTCAGGTAACCCCATTTAAAATTCCATGTGCGGTCATGTCTTCCATGGGGGTGTATGCTATTCAACTGGAAAAGCCCGTTCTGACAGGATGTCACATTATACAGAATGGAATCAATGTTAAAAACACAAGAAACCACACACCACAATGATCAGCACACAGGATGTACGACAAGCATGTTTTGAAGATGAAACATGATGCAATAATTACAGGTTTCTGCGATAGAAGATAGAATGGGCAATTCCAGTTAAAATCCACACCCCCTATGGAAGACATGACCTTAATATTCCACACAGGGAGTGTGAACTTCAAAAGGAGTCACCCATTCATGTCATTCCATTTGAAATCTACACCCCCTGTGTGAGAGATTAAGGTCATGTCTTCCATAGGGGGTGTAAGGAGTTCAACTGGAATAGTACATCTGAACCACAAGATGTGCTTTGCTGTTTGCATTTCGTCTCGGCTAACATGCTACGCCATTAAAAAGAGCTAACCATGTCTCGGCATTTGAGATGAATGCCAATTTTCTAGACTACCAACATGAAAGCGTACATTAAGCTGCCATATTTGGTGTAATCTCATTCAAAGACTCTTTTGATTTGGTACCAGAGGGATGTGTTCACGGATGCATCCTTTTGAGTTGCTTATTTGATTAAGAGAACAAAAGATGCAGATTATGCATTGTACAGGCAAGCGAAGAAGTGAGTGAAGGAGGTAGAAATTGTAGAGTGGGAGGGGAGAGAAGAAAATTATGGTGTAATTGCATGATATAGTCTGCGCCAACCCTAACCTGATTTTGGGGAGCGGACTAGATTCTGCCATTAAGGCAAAATTATAGAGAGAGTTGAAGTTAAAGGAAAATTACACAACAAAGAGAGACACATTAAAAGGGAGAGAGTGAATCCCCCCCCCCAGTGAAAGATTGTGAGGGTGGAAGGAAGACAGATAGTGAAAGAGAGGGAGAGAGAGTGAAAGAGAGAGAGAAATATGCTGAAGGAGAGAGAATGGGTGAAAGAGAGGATGAAAGAGGTAAAAAAAAGAGATGAAAGAAAAAATTGAAGGGAAACAAGACACAAATACACATAATGGATGTGAGATTGTGTAAAAAGGACTGTGTGAGGGGCTAACTACAATACTAGTAAACTACTCCAAACATCTTAAGAGCAAAGTATCCTAATAAGAAAATCCAACATGATCCTTTGTCCTATCAATGGCCCTTATTAGTCTTATTTTAATAAGACTAATAAAAGACACTTATTTAGACACTTGATTACCTATGAGTGTGTAACAATAGTTTTCAAATCTTTAAACCTATTATCATCTTAAAAAAGTTTCTGAAAAAGGGTCTGAATAAGGGTTTGAAAAGGGGTCTGAATTGAGGACAGAAGGTTAATACCCCATTTATCTTGAATTCCTTATTTTAATAAGAGCAAACAAAGTATCTTAAAAGACAATTTGTTTGCTCTTATTAAGACCTTACTATAGAAAAACTAGTATTACAATGCAAAAGAGACTGTTAGAGAGAGAGATAGAAAATGAGAGAAATGAAGAGAGATAGAGAGACGAGGTAGAAATCAGCGAGAGAAAAAGGAGAGAGGAGAAAAGAAAGAAAAGAGAGAGGACAGAAGGAGAAATGATAGTGGAGAGACAGAAGAGAGACAAGAGACAAGAGAGGACGTTGGGAGACATGCGAGTTGGGAGAGACAGAAGAGAGAAAAGAGAGAAAAGAGAGGAGAGCAGGAGTTAGCAGAGTAAGGATAGACGAAAGGGAGACAAGAGGGAAGAGAGGACAGTGGGAGATATGAGAGTGGGGTTGGGGAGTGGACAGAGACAGAAAAGAGAAAGAGAGGAGACCAGGAGATATGAGAGTAAGGATAGACTGAAGAGAGAAAAGAGAAAACAGCGGACAGAGGACAGCGGGAGAGAAGAGAGAAGAGAGGACAGCGGGAGATATGAGAGTGGGGAGAGACAAAAGAGATAAGAGGGAAGAGAGACAAGAGGGAGGAGATATGAGAGTGGCGAGAGACAGAAGAGAGAAAAGAGAGGAGAGCGGGAGATATGAGAGTGGGGAGAGACAGAAGAGAGAAAAAAGAGGAGAGTACTGAGCAGATATGAGAGAAGGATAAACAGAGCGGAGAAAAGAGAAGAGAAAGATAGGAGGCAAGAAAGAAGGAGAGATACAGAGCATGCATGCTTGTATGCAGAGAAAGAGGCAGAGAAAGGCAAACAAGACAACATTATACAATCACAAGTTAAACAGTTTACAAGCAAGTATTTACATTCTGAGAGTAAGAATAGACAGAAGAGAGACAAGAGGGAAGAGAGGACAGTGGGATATATGACAGTGGGGAGAGACAGAAGAGAGAAAAGAGAGGAGAGCGGAAGATATGAGAGTAAGGATATACAGAACGGAGAAAAGAGAAGAGAAAATGAAGAGCTTATTTCCAAACAGTGTTAAGTCCACAAGATTCACTTTGAAGAAAATCAGGAATTTTCTTTATGGCAATGAAAAAAAGTTTGATTTCTATAAAATTACAGTGAAGTTAAGGTGACATATATAGGACCATAAAAACATGTTAAGTTAAAATCTAGAGACTTTTGATTTTTTTTAATGAATTAATTTGTTTTAAAATAGCATGGACTTAACACGTTTTGACACAAAACGCAATTTCTGGCATGGACTTAACACATTTTGACACAAAACATAGTATCTGTAACACAGAACTAACCATATTTTTCTCAAACTAGTCTTAAAAGATAACAAATTTATTAAAAACATACAAAATGTGATTCTCTCTACTATAAAACACAATTTTGCCACAAAACACCTTGCATCTCGAACCCCCTCCTGCTGCCCATTTTTTACCAAAATTCGGCGTTTAAAATAGTTCAAAATTCAAAACTTAGTTGAATTGCATTTCTCAGAATTGAATAAACATCATTTCACTGACAATAAGTGATGACCTGAAATATCCACTTGTTTTATCACATTATCACAATTTTCCCTCCCCATGCTGCCACCCTAATCTCATATTGACAGTCGTAAGTTTTTAAGTCCTAAGTTTTTTTTTTATACCGTTAACTTTAAAATTATACCTTGAATTTAGTAGCACATTTTGATAATCATACAAAAGAATAATATCAAAAACTAACTCTACCACCATCCTCTAACATTAATTCTACCATCACAGCCTATCACTCTCCCCTTCCCACCCTATTCATGTCTTTCTGGAGGTATCTATCAAATATTTCAGAAATCCCATACAAACTAAGCCTACTAATATAAAAAAACAAAAACAACAACAACAACTTTTTATGCAGACCAAATTCATGTATACTAGTCTCAGGACCAAACAAGAACTTTGGCGATTAACTATTGGAAGCCCTATGCCGTGCTACTTGCCTACAAGCTGCCCACAAGGGCATTGTTCGTGGACTTAACACAGTTTGCTACAAAACTGGATTGGACTTAACACGTTTTGGAAAAAAAAATCGATACTTTGTGTGTCAATATTTCGGCACTTGACTAATTTTGGGAAAACAAACACATTGCTGGATAGCCCTAGTTACTCACTACCCATTTTCATCAAAATCTCAATTTTGAAGGTGGGTGGACTTAACACGGTTTGGAAATAAGCTCTTCAAATATAGAAGACAAGAAAGAAGGAGAGAGACAGAGCATGTATGCAAGCAAGACAGACAGAGACATAAAGACAGACAAGACAAAATTATACAATTACAAGTTAAACATTACAAGCAAGTATTTACCTTCTTCAGTTGATGGAGATGTTCTTGATTCTGTGATAAAAGCAACAAAATAACAAACACAATTATATGCCATATCAAAATCCCATGATGCCAATAAATATATGTGACTTGTCATGTCAAAAGTAGACACTTTTGGGCAGGTTATCATTTTTGAGGTTTTTACATACCGTATTGTTTGTAATAAACGCTCCCCCTCTAATAAACGCCCCCCTCCAATTTTTCTGAGAAAAATTGACAAAAATGCAAACATTTCCATGCCATATCGTGTAGGTAAGCTTAAAATTAGCATCAGTCATGTCAGTCACGATTGCAAAATTGAATGGATAAAACCTATTATGACTCAACTCCTATCCATTTCATTGCCTAATTATGGTAAAATTTCACTAATTCCATGCACTTACAGGTATAATTTTGTTGTATTTCCCACAAAAATTTCATTTTCCTTGGGCGCCGCCATCATGTATAGTCGTAAATCCCTCCTTTTAATAGGAGCACCATCGGGAAATTGAACACGATTTTTAAGCTTTTTTCACTGACAATTCACTTCCAATAAACGCCCCCCCTTCTGGAAAAATGCAACGCCCCCAGGGCGTTTATTACAAACAATACGGTATCTTAAGTAAAGAGATATTTTGCTCCACAACGCTGTTTTCCCCAATGAAATGGGACATTCCTAAGCGAAGATATTGTGTTCGTAAGTTATAGTATCATAAAATTAGAAATTGCGATATCGGCCTTTAAACATATTATTGACAATGTTGGGCAGATTTTTGCCTATTTCTCTATTTACGATCCTGCCCAAAAGTGTCTCCTTTTGACATGACAAAAAAAGAGGAGAGTACTGAGCAGATATGAGAGAAGGATAAACAGAGCGGAGAAAAGAGAAGAGAAAGATAGGAGGCAAGAAAGAAGGAGAGATACATAAAATTAGAAATTGAGATATCGGCCTTTAAACATATTATTGACAATGTTGGGCAGATTTTTGCCTATTTCTCTATTTACGATCCTGCCCAAAAGTGTCTCCTTTTGACATGACATGTCACATATATATATATATCGGTTGATCTAATTTACTTTAAATGATTGTTTACTCCATTTCTTCATTTATTATTGTGGGACTTTCATCAACATTTTCACTGTTTTTTTATGTGACAATAGAAAAAGAAATGATGCATGAATCAAATGGCATCAGATGGACTGAACAAACACATGTTGTTATACAATGATAAAAGCTCAACATTTTTTATTCTGCGTCAGCTATCTGATGCTTCCATTTAATATCCTATTTGGTTGTAAGGTATATATAACGGTCTGAATTCAAATAGTGCACTGCTGGCAATAGATGCCTGAAACCAAACTCAGCTAAAAATTTCAGCAAAATCATAGCTTTATTCAAAACACTTTTTAACCGGATAAAAATATCAAAAGTCGTTAAAAGGGGCATGATCGCATACATACAGACAAAACTATCATCATTACTGAGTAACACAACATGAAACAAACAATCACTCATGTTAAAAGTTAATAGCATCTAATGAAAGTACATGTTGCAAATATGATTAATAGTCACTAAGGAATGCTCCAATAACAGATAATCATTCATTTGACAAGTGCTATTTGTTCCCCGCTGAAAATAATGCTCACATAAATAAGAGATTACTCATGTGTCTTCTTGAACAGGGACTTTTTTGTCAAAATAATGAGCTGATTTTGTTCTTGTAACCTACGAATGATGAGGGCTAAACAGAAAACACATTTGTGGTAAATCTATATATGAAGTGGCCAATGAGGACGAAGAGAAGAATGTGGTGACAATCATATATTAGTTCAGCAGTGTTATTATCGATATACTCAGTTCCACGCCATGTTGTCAAAGGACAAGCTTTCCTTCACTAACCTAGGGGATGACGGGCTGTCATTAACTTTATCGGATACTATACAAATACCAATCTTATTAAGCTTACAAAATTCAACTATTCTAAAACTATCAAAGAGTATCAACAATGGATGGGTATGGTGATGGGTGTGTTCTCAGCAATTATGGGCTTGCAGGGTGGGAGTGAATGTTGATGGCATATGGGTGTGTCTTTGATGCAACCAAGAAAGGTGGGAGTGTTGCACGATACCACAACTAACTACTAACAGCCAGCACAATAAATAAGGTAGCAATGTATAAAACATGACCTTATAGCAAAAGTGAAGGTAAAATCAAGATGACCATAATGACTGCAAGGATGTTGTCTTTAATTTCACCTATCAGTGATGGCAAATGATGAAGAAATAACAAAGTTATGAAACTAAAACCGCTAGAAGGTAAAGACTCAAAAGTTGCAACCCTATTGGTTGGTACACATGATATGACAATACCGTATTAACCCCCCGAGCACTACCTGCCAATCTAACATTGCCTCTGATTGGTCAATTACATTATATCTTCACTTTAATCACCAATCAGAATGAGACTTTGCAAATAATTCACCCCAATTTTTTGCATGGTGAAATTATTCTAACAATATTGCTGATTGGTCCAATTGATAATGAAAACTTCTTTTTGGCCAGTCGGCAGGTAGTTCTCATAGGGTTAATTAACCCTAACTCCCGAAGGGGTTTTTAGCTACTGGGAGGGAAAGCAGGTTGGAATAAAGAGAGAAACAAACAAAGTTGTTTCTGTTATTTCTGTATCATTTGCCGTCATCATGGTACCCTGGATTTTAGAAACCGACCCTCACTTTGGCTATAAGGTCCATGTTTCATTAACTACTACCTATACTGTGTTGACTACTTATAACCCAGACTAAACTACTTAATGCAGAGTGTTGGCAATTAAGTCCTCCCTTCAAGCATTGCCAACAATCTGTCTATCAAAACCAATGGTGCTAAAGAATGAGCTTATTTGCCAGAGATTGTCTGTGCACAAGAGTGTCCAATTATTTCAATATTTTGAGCATTTTATATTTAAATAGTGTTTGCAAAAGTGCCCCCAAATGATTTTTCTTTAATTTTTCTTTTTCTATATTAGCTATTCAGAAATTTGGCTCATATTTTTTTTTCTGAAATAAATCATTAAGCCTAGAAACCTGCCTTATAGATTCTAAACCCCTACACTATTTCTTTACAAATATAATAATATAACTCTGGGCCATGGGGTTACGAATGGGGGTGGAGCGGGTGTATTTAAGGATAATAATCGTACCTTCTATAATGACGTCCTCATAATCCACTATATGCAACAGATTCATGAGGCAGATGAAAGAGAAAACATATGGAAATGGAAATATAGATGAGACACACAATATCAATGATCTATTATGGAGAATGCTTATTCCACCATGTTTTTATGCCAACAAGATGACCAAATAGTGCACCTCTAAATTGCAATAACACATTTTAGGTGTGATCCATTCTTCCTTCATGATAAATAAAATCAGTGCCAGTTTCCCAATTTTGAGCTGCAAGCCATTGCTGGCGTAGTGCATGCTAGAATATGAACATTGCTAGGTCAGCTAGCTCAGCTGTTATGAACCACTGAACGAAATAATCACAACACAAAGCCTATGGCATATCAAAATTCAGAACAGGTGTATGAGCCTAGGCTTGGAGCAGTAACCAATGGTTACCAACATGCACTACGACAGCGAATAAAAGCTGCAAGCACAAGCATTTAATGGTGAAACTTGTTGTCAGATTTCAAATATCACCCAGTTTTAGCTGAGTCGGCTAATTCAGCTTGTGCTATAACAATCTGGAGGTTTCTTATTGGTCATCAAGTGTGGATTCCCATTTGGGCTTTAATGCATGAGGCTATTAATAATATCAAGTATTTAAGAAATTTAAAAGATCTACATTGAGCATGGTTCTTATACTGCATGGTTGATATTCAAAGCAGTTTACGTTAAAATGCTGATGAGATTTATTAAGCTATGGCAATACTTAATGGTTCCGCCGGTAAGCAAACCCACAATGAGAGCACATTTTGCTACAATAATTAATCAGAAACTTTGCCACAACCGTAAATTATTTTTGTTCCATGCCGTCCAAATTTTCTAGAGTATTCCCTGCGACTTTGATCATTCCTGAGCTTTTCCATAATGCAAGACAACCCTACACAAGCTCCTCATTTGTGACCCCAAGCTGACCTGTGCCCTTTGACCTTTTAAAAAGTCTGTATAGTTTGTGCAAAAAAACATAAATAATGACCAAAAGCATGACAATGTATAGAATTACGCACACCAAGTCTGTAAAATTTCATCCCGTTCTGAAAGTTGTGAAAGCTTATAGCATGTTCTGGCTGATTGGGGTACTTAGTGTGCACATGTGTATAATTTGGCTAGGGTATTGTACTTTTCACCACACAATAATACATCCTATATGTTATTCCAATCCAAGGGATAGTAAAAATATTAACAACTTTTTATAGCAACCTTTGTACACCAAAAAATTTTTTTACAGGTTTTACATTTTATTAGCATTATTTGAAAGAGAAATTATTTAAAATCAACCAAATTTAATTTCAGACCTGAAACAGGGTCTTTATAAAAAATAAAAAGCTGAAAAAGCTGACAATGATCAAAAAAAAGCTGAAAAACAGCATAAAATTGGAGTAAAATGGCTCAGATTGGGCTGAAAATAAAAGAAAACACGTAAATTTGATCAACATAAAAATAGGAAAAGTTTCAGGTCTGTAATTTGCATTAAATTGAGGCGCATAATGTAAATGAATGTACTAAGCGGGCAGCCCCCATGGAATTGATAAATGTGGTGATTGGTGAAGACCCAGTGAGCAACCCACGAGCATCGCATGAGCACCCACGAGCATTGCATTCATAATGCAGTCATACCTTGAAACACTACTTCGATCTTTCTGTCAAACATAACTGAGACATGAAACACAAAATTAATCATACAATAACACACTGTTACTGACAAAGGGTGTTAGAGGAAACAGTTATAGGGTTTAAATAAACAGGGAAAGGGCCCATATAGGGCTTTATGAGTCCATGCAGTGTGACCCATTCTCTCATCTTTGAATTAATTGGAGGTAACTAGGGAGTAACATCTAAGCAGACCTGCCAAACTTTGAGATCACAAAACTATTCTGAAACCCCAAAAGTCGTATTTTTCCATTAAAAAAAACATTTTCCAAAAATATCAAGCGTTGACGATTTTACGCTCAAACTGATCATGAATCTATCCGTTTTACGCTGTCACTGCTGCTCAATGCATGAATGGCAGCCATTGATGAATCTCAGAGGGTACCTAGCGCTTTTGTATGCAATGTTCTGATTGGTTAATATGCCTTTTGTTTACATACCCGGTACCCATGCACCAATCACGGATGCGCTAGCTTACGAGATTGGGGCTTGTGTCTTATAGTCTATGGAAGCCGTTTTGAAATGGATTTTTTTTTTTGGTCAATGGTCAAAACCGTGTAAAAAAAACCAAAAAAACATACGCCCGTTGGCAGGTCTGTCTGAGAAGGGGACGGTAACAGATAAATATGTACATCAATAACATCTAAGGAGGGTGGTGAGGGGGGAGGTAAAGAATAAATGTACATCAAATATGGTTGGAGAATTAAACATGAGTGTTAATTACAAGAGAGAGAGAGAGAGAGAGAGAGAAGATAAAATTTTGAAGAACATTTTCATCAGCTAAATTAAAACATTAAAATAAAGTAACAT
Organism: Amphiura filiformis; assembly: GCF_039555335.1. Taxonomy (NCBI): domain Eukaryota; kingdom Metazoa; phylum Echinodermata; class Ophiuroidea; order Amphilepidida; family Amphiuridae; genus Amphiura; species Amphiura filiformis. Next base: position 52,591,762 of record NC_092646.1, on the reverse strand, counting down.
CATTAGCACAACTGCACGTGTATTGGTTATTTAGTATGACTATACAAGACGACATACATACATAATACGAAAAGACGGTTTGATGTTCATAAAATAGTGACCCAATAACCCACCTCAATTTGATACACATAAAACAGTTAAAATCCTACCTGACTTCTCAGGAGTCTTGGGTTCAGTCTCAACTATGATATGCAGGAGAGGATTAAGATTAATGGTTAGGATTAAGGATTATGAGATGAGTTAGGATTAGAGTTGAATTGAATAGACAGGATTAGATGAAATGGTAGATTAGAGAGAAATATACAAACACAAAAACAACAGAAATTAGTAAATCTTAAAATCAAATGCACAAACAAAACAAAATGTGAAGAAATGTCGCCTTATGCCCTATTGCTACATGGACGTCTTGTTCCCAAGCACTCTTAGATATGGAATTACCAAAAGTAATTACAAAGCTTACAGTGTATCTCAGTATTCCAGACCCTTGTCTCAATACCCTCCCCTCAAGATGACGGGTGTCCATGAAACCTCTACATACCCCCTCCTGCCCCTACCTGAGAGTGTTAGCCAATTCCAAACATCCCTACCCAACCCAAACTTGAGAGTCCCCCCGGGCAAAGACGTTAGACTATTTTACATGTATAACCTTTTAAAACACTCTTCAATTAAAATCCACACTACCCCTGTGGAAGATTTTGGAAATATCTTCTACAGGGGAGTGTGAATTTAAATGGAAAATTAACACATTCAGGCAGCTCCATTTGAATTTCATGCACCATCTGAAAAAGATTCAACCTGAATCTTCCACTGAGGGAGGATGAGTTATAAATGGAGCTGCTAATGTGTTAATTCCATTTGAAATTCATACTCCCCCTGTGAAAGATATTTCCAAAATCTTCCACAGGGGTAGTGTGGATTTTAATTGGAATAGTCCATTTAGCAGGTGACATTCAATGAGGGAGGATGAGTTACAAATGGAGCTGCTAATGTATTAATTCCATTTGAAATTCATACTCCCCCTGTGGAAGATATTTCCAAAATCTTCCACAGGGGGAGTGTGGATTTTAATTGGAATAGTCCATTTAGCAGGTGACATTCTATGACTCTTACCTATTGGTGTACTAGGCTCCTCTGCCGTTGGTTCTGCTTTTGGTTCTGCTTCTGGTTCTGCTTCTGGACTAGTAGGTTCCGTCAACTCAACCTTAGGTGGTGGCGCTTCTTTCTTAATCGGCGCTGGTGTTTTCTTAATAGGTGCCGGTTCTTTGTTAGACGTAACCGGTTCTTTCTTAGAAACAGGTTCTTTCTTAGATACCGGTTCTTTCTTAGTAACTGTTTCTTTTTTAGTTACAGGTTCTTTCTTTGTTATAGGTTCTTTCTTAGTAGGTTCTTTCTTAGTAGGTTCTTTCTTTGTGACACGCTCTTTGGGCGTTGCCAGGGTTTTGACGCTTAGGAGAGGAGTTTCTTGATGATGATCGTGAGCGATGATATCGTTCTAGATGGGGAGTTGGCTGCTGCTGTCGGAGTGAGGGCTTTCTTGATTGGAGGAGGCTGAGATTGCGATTTATTTCCTAGAAAGAAATCGTCAAAATAAAATTAAGTTTGTGAAGTGACTAAACAACAAAACTACAAAACCTAGTATATTTGTGTACATCCATATCAAAACGATGCACTTGTCGGCTGCTACATGTGTCTCATTTTACATAATACCTAGTAATAAATACCAGACTCATTTCAAGTGGAGGTCCCCTCATATCACCTCAAGTCACTTGATTTAGGAATACAGAGAACATATTCCTAAATCATGTGACTTGGGGATGATTTGAAGTGACCTCCACTTGAGATGAGTCTGGTATTTATTCCTAGCTTTTGTGTGAAATGAGACACATGTAGCAGCCGACAAGTGCATCATTTTGATATGGATGTACACATTTGTGAAAACTAGTGTCCAAATATGTTGTTGGGTAGGAAAAATACCTGTGTCATTGGCCCCTGAACATGTTTAAAGAAAAACCTCTTTAAGTAACCACTTGGTAGTTATGTTTATACATGTTCAAGGGCCACAAGTACATATACAAGGTTTTTCCTGCCCAACTACATTTTTTCCATAGAGCTATTTTTAAAGTTCATGGAATGGAAATAAATCAGTTCTGAATTGCATACCATTGACTTACAAATCATGGGTTTTGGAGCAAGAAGACATATCTGCAATAGCTGCTCTGTAGACATTTTGACAAGTTCTGCATTCTATATTGTACACAATATAAAAATATGGCACACAGCAGCTTCTGGCCCTTAAGTTTTCTTTACACAAGAAGTCACTTGCCATCCCCACACTATGGACCACAATGGTCTCATCCCAATGGCATAGTTCAATAACCTCAATTAAACAATCATAGTGCAAAATTTGACCTCAAGTTTCAGAGTATGAGTTTTTGTACCCAAATTTTCAAAGGTCATTCAATGAATGTGCAAATGTATTGAGGTTAAAGAACTGTGCCTTGATAGATGAGCATGTTGTGGATCCTAGTGCCACTTGTCTTGTTTTGATATGTTCTATTCCGTTGAACATCAACTGAAGCTTGAAAATGCCTGTGTTAGTATTGCTATAATGAGCATTCTTTGGCCCACAGTGTCATATGTCATATTCACACAATGGCAAAATTCTTGACATTAACCAAACCTGAAAGTTTTTACTTTCAAGAAAGAGACGTCAACACCACCCGCAAGATTTTTAACACATTGAGATCATTGTAATGTTAGACTGAATATCACACAGCTGACTAACTTGGTGTCATGGTTGCCAAACCTTTGATTTAATAGCCCAATTGGGTGGCTTTTGGAGATTTTCCCTGCAACTTTCGACAATTTCCTGTCCCATAGAAACTAATGATTATAATAACAACACTTAATATAACTTAAGAAATAAATTGGGCGACTTTTCAATATTGGCTCCTGTGACTTCCGATAGTTTCCTGTCCCATAGAAAACAATGGTTAAGAGAAAAATTTGGCGACTTTTTGATTATTTGACCCGTGATTTGGGCTGAAATTTGGTTCATGATTCTTGGTGGCTTAATCCTAAAAAATTTTTTTAGTTAAGACTGTATGTTGTTCACTCCCCGTGCAGGTGCAAAAAAATTAGAGTTTTCTTCAGGATTTTTTAATCACTTGTCAGTGCACTCTTTCAAGATATAGCATCCATGTGAATGCAGATTACAATACCACAGTTATACAATAACAATTATCACCCTGCAATGTAAGGCCTCAAAATTATGAACTGACTGAGTAAACAATACAAGGAATATCACTGCAAATTATTCATGCAATCAAAAAAAAACTGGTCAGTGAACAGATTTTATTTCTATCATACTGGGACCCACTGTATATGTTGACATTTTCATGAGTTGTACAAAAATGTACTCTTTAAAATAGTTCCCAACTGCATCTATCGAAACTTGGAAAATAACAATATGCCCGAATTATATATTTCAATTTAATAGGCGATGAAAAACACCCAAACCTGCGGACGAACTTTCTGTAGGGGTCAGTCGGTCTCATTTTTTTTTGAAGAGTTTAAAGCAGCCTTACTAATCACAGGAAGCTATAAAAATATGTAAAATCTGATCATTTTTGCAAACATAAGGTATTTTGTAAATTTTCTTCAAATTCATTTTGCCGCCTTATTAAAATCTGCAAAATAAGGAAACCCCCCCCAAAAAAAAGCAAAAAAAAAAAAAAATTGCACAAAAAGTTTCTACTCAAGACAAAGATGTCAATCTTCTAATCTGGACATGCTGCAGTAAGCAAACATTAAATGGATTAGAAAAACCTCCTTAAAGCCAAGTGTCTTAAGTACTAGAGTTAAAAGGCTGAAGGATTTATCAAAATCTTGAATAATAAATCCAATTTTATTGCACCTGCATTAGCAGTAAACAATATCTTGAAATGTTTGCGTGTAACTGTCACCTGCAATTTAGCAGCCCAATTGGGCCACTTTTGGGAGATTTTCCCTGTGACTTTTGACAATTGCCTGTCCTATAAAAACTAATGGTCAAGAAAAAATATGGGGGACTTTTTTAACATTGGCTCCCACGACTTCCGGTAGTTTTCTGTCCCATGGTTAAGAGAAAAATCAGGGTGACTTTTTTATTATTTGACCCGCGATTTGGGTAGAATTTTGTTGGCAACCCTGTCTATTTATAGATCTGCCGTTGCCATGTAAAAACACACAGTATCTAAAATAATTTTAATGGGTGGTGTGGGGATCTCTGTGTAACTGGGGGGAGGGGGCATTTCCCCCAGCCCAAATATAACAGATATTTTTATTTACTTACCAGGTGTCCTAGGTTTTTTGTCATCAGACTGCCTCGATCCATATGTCCTAGGTGATGGAGACCGTGCCGGTGTCTTCCTTGCTGGACCGTCTGCCGTGTCCCCTCTGCCAGTCCTGCCTTTTGGAGCTGCCGGTGACACCGGTCTTTGTCTCGGGGACGGCGGACGGTTAGACCTAGTAGTGTTCTCTTTCTGTTGGATACGAACAGGGATACGTGAGACTCGACTCTGTTTGGGTCTATTGTTGTTATGGTTATTGTTACCGTCGTACAATTACCATGGATACCAATATCATTAGTTCCAAGCATGATGGGGTGGTATATTATTTCAGACATATAGGTGTGAGGTCAGACTGGTATTAGAAGTACATGCAGGCAGAGAGCACAGTTCTAAGTAACAACTTGCAGATAGAAAATCAATACTTTGATGAATTATACCGGTATGATATGGTCCACTGTGGGTGTTCCCTTGATTGATTCACAATTTTCAAGACACAGTGTATGTTTCATTCATTTATCTACATGCCTCAGTCAATTTGAACACAATTTGAACATGTCATCTTAATTGTCCTTATATCGAAGAATATCAACATGTTTCTACTGCTGTTGTAGTTCAAGAATATCTGTGTTTCTACTGCTATTTTTAGAATCTATGGAAGTGTTTCCAGTGCCATTTATAATCCACAATAAGTGTTTCTACTGCTACTTGTAATCCAAGAATATCAATGTGCTTCTACTTCTATTTCCTTGTAATCCTGTGTCCAGCTACATTAAACTTAAACATCTTCCTTGGAGTTTGTTCAATCAATCAATCAATCAATATATCAATCAATCAATCAAACCTTGCAGCTCATAACATAAGCAATATCTCAATACAACCAATATCAAGTGAAAATTGATCAACCGAGAAGCCACAAGCACCAACAGAAAAAACAATTCCTGCTTGAAATTGAAAAAGGATAATTGGTCAATCCCAGTTGGCAGGCACTGCAGCAGAACCTTCCCTACTCAAACACACCAGCAATATGCTGAAGAAAACCACAACAATATTTCGCTTTGCAATTCATTATTTATACAAGTATAAATTCCACAGAATATTATCCAGTGGTATAAATTCCATTTATCCTGTGATATATCCAAGTCTGTTGATTGCTTATAAAATCAAAATTTGATCAGCAGTAAATTGCAGAATTAATATCCACATGTACAATGCAGAAGTGCTTCACACAAGAGCTGCAATAACAGTATGACCATACCAGCACAGTGCATGAACACAACTGTTGGCGAGTTATTCCCATTGTTGCACAATAACAATAGGACACATGAGTTGTAAATAAAAAGATACTTTTCCACTTGGAATCACTTCACAAATATTAAATCCTGGCTTAACTGTCAGCCAAAATGAACTCATCTACAATTGCATAGTCCATTAACCTGCATTTACCAATCAAAAACTCAACATTTGACCTGATGTTATGAGTATGAGTTTTAGTACCAAACACAAGCAAAGGTCAATTTGTAAATGTACAGATATATTAGGGTTATGAAACTATGTCCTTGTTGATGAGGCTGTTAAAGATCTTAGTACTTGGCTGTCAGTGCATATTATTTGGCAGTGGAATGGTAAATATATAGAAGTGTGATATACAACACTGTGGGATATACATTTGGGTGTTGCCAGCTTTGAGTGTTGCCAAAGATTATGATTGATATTGGAATACAGAATACAAAGTATACAGGGCGAGTCAGGTGTTGCCAGTTTTGAGTGTTGGATCTACCAAGTTGTCAAATTGGGCTACCGCATCAAGAGATTGGTATCACTGCATATATACACGGTGTTGATTGTGTTGCCGATCACACTCATTACCAATTTCATTTCCCCTCCAAACTGACACAAAACAAAATTCTGGACTATCATGCATGTGTCTCAAAGAAGTTCATGGTTGCCAACAACCCTCACTTTACACCCGAATTCAGAGAACTTTCTACAGAAATCCAACCAGTGTATACCATCCACATGAAGAAAACTTTACTTCCTCCTACAAGCTGAACCATTATTCCAACTACCAGGGACTAAGGTCATTGACCTCAACACCTGAACACACATCAGCTGACCTCTTCTTACTAAAACCAGAGCTATAACACTCACCAAAAGGCTAAGTGTCACTTTCTCAAGACAAATATTGAATTGGAATTTTGTAACAATGTTGAAATGCCACTTGAGATCCACAGCACTGAATTCTATTATGAATTAGCCACACTTACATTCCCCATTAGCTGCCTTTTCATGCTTATATAGGCATCAATAGGTAAACCTTTCAGGTCATTTAGTGTTAAGCTTACTTATTCAATAGGAAGTGATCAATTGAATATAGATTAAGACTGGGGACATGACCAACTTGATTAACTGTTATAAATTGATGCATTTACTAGTTGATTGATTGATATTGATTGATTAAATTTGTTATTGCTCTGGTTCTCCTTATCATAAAGAGCCCTGCACATCAGGGGAGGGGTACTCAAGTTTGATTTAGTTTGGGTAGAGGTGTGCCACTGAGTATTTGAAAGTGGATCCATCATTGACCATCAGCGTACCAATTTTTCAAGCAATTTGGACCCATTAAAATGTCTTAGTTTTTACAATATTTGGGGGGAAAATTAAAAAAATTGGCTATAGGGAGGCAAAATTGGGCTATTTTCCGAAACAATAGAGAAAAATTAATTTTTAAAATAAAGGACCCATCCATATACCAAAATTGCTGTAGGCACATCCCCATAATGGTCATTTGTACTGAGCACCCCTGGGGTACATCATTTTAATGTAAAGAAGATCACAGGTGAGTGTCGTTGGCAGTGACTTCCTCACGCCCGCAATCTTCATCAGGATATTCCAGTTGAAATCCATACACCCTCTATGAAAGACAAGACCTTGATCTCTCACACAGGGAGTGCGGATTTCAAATGAAGTTACCTGAATTGGTGACTCCATTTGAAATTCACACTCCCTGTGTGGAAGATTAAGGTCATGACTTCCATAGGGTGTGAATTTCCAATGGAATAGCCCATTGCAGTTTAACAGTACCCATCTGCAACAATTGGTAGAACATCCACCCAAGCGAGGGCAGCATTCATCTTATTAACTTATGACTGGTTGTTCAAAATACAAGGCTCAATTTTATTCTTCTGAAATATACTTTACTGTCCCTGACTGTCACACCAATTTGACTTCAACTGAAAGTCCTTTTTCTGATTTAGTCTGATGTAAATTTATCTTAAATAGTAAATAAATTTAATTCATTTCTTGGGTTCACATCCTTTAGGCCAAAAAAATGTATTTGATTGTTGATAGATTCCATCGAGGGGGTAGGGTCGGCCGGTCAAATGTTTTGAATAATATAGCTAAAACATGTGTAGGCCTAATTAACTAAAATAAGTACCCCAAATAGGTGTGTATTGGGATATTTCTCTACTGTATGCCACTTCATTATTTACTTGTTTTTAATAAAAATTTATCAGGGTGTCAGAAAGTTTAAAAGAAAAAAAAAAACTTTCCCTGTAATTTCCAAAATTGGGGTGGGTATTCTTTTGTACAGTAAAACAAAATTTTTCCATTTTCCCAGATAATAGGGTCCGGCAGGCGAGGACAATCAAACAATTTTATTTGGCCTTTTTGCATGTGATCTGCAAGCAAAAGCTATTTTTGTCTCACATTGTCTTAATTACGGCCTGCCAAAGTGAATCACATTATAGGCCCTCATATACAACCCAATTACCTTTTCTGTTTTCTTGATATCATCTGTGGTTTTTGCGGGGCTAGTCCTTGTATTCGGCGATGTCCTTTGTGGCCTGGGTGTGTGTGTGGGTGTTGATTGTGCTGACTTTATATCACGTGGTGTATACAGTGCTGTAAACATAATGACAATGAGTAGTATGATTAGAATATAAACTTTGACACAGAGCATCTACTCAAATAGGTCTAGGCCAAATTGTTGCATCTGTACACTTATTGATAAATAAAACAAGGTCCAATGCACTTATATGAGCGACACAACAAAACGCACAGACCAATTTTGAGTTGGTACTCCTATAATCTCTATGGGGAGAAAGCAACAATAAGGCCTATACGTATTTGGAACTATATCGACACAGTCCAACCTCTTTTATCCAGCCATGATGGGACCAAGCACTGCACTGCATGGAATGTCCACAGTGCTGATGTTGGGACAACACGAAATCACTGAAAAGATGGCATTTCAGTTTAACACAGTGCTGTATGTAAGGAAGAGATGTGTCTTTTCAGAGCATTGAAATAACACAGCATTGAAAAACATGTTTTACATTGGGGATCTCCATACAAAGATGTACGGATAAGGGAGCCTGGACTGTATATACATGCATTTACCAGTATTGAAGAGTGCTTCATTTTGCCTCATCAACAAGAATCTTGGAACTCACATTCCATGGAGCTATTCACTGGCAATGATAATCAATGTTAACAGATCATGATACATACATTCCTAGATCCCTGATGCAGGTGATGAGAAAGCCCTCTTCAGTTGGCCAGAATCACTTCACTTTTCTACAACTATCTACCCTCCTAACTGTCTAAGGTCTACCATTTCAAAAAACCATACTCTTTCACTTTGCTTGATTTTTTTTCAAGAAATTTCCCAAGAAATTGTCAGTGGCTGCAAAAATGAGCAGCATTACGATTTGGGCTATTCCTGTTGATCTCCATCCACCCCCTGTGGAAGACATGCATACAATCTCCCACACAGGGAGTGTAGATTTCAAATGGAGTCACCCATTCAGGTAACCCCAATTGAAATTCGCCCTCCACGAGTGATAGATTATGGTCATGTCTTCAATAGGGGGTGTATCATGGATTTCAAATTGAATGGCCCAAAGCTCTCCTGAAGACATGCAAGGAGAGCAGTAAGGAGAGAGGTATATTGCTCCCCTTATATAAGACCTGATTTATATATAATAGTCTTCACACAATGACTCATGATGGCAATATTTTCTAGCATCTTGAAAAAAAGTATGCTTTTTAAAATCAACAAATTGTAAAGGAAAAAAATAAATGTTAAAATAATAAATATAATGGTGCAAAATAAAAAAAAAAAGTGTAATAAGCAAAGTCCACATATTTGCACATGCAAGTGAGTTTAACTGCAACTGAATATGACTAAACATTAATGGGACACACTATAGAGTGAGTGTACACCGTTGGGAGCACAATTAGGGGACGAACTGTAAAGTGAGTGCACATCTTTAGGACCACAATTTGGGAACACAGTGTAAGTATAAAATAAGAGGAAATTCTGTATATTTGAGATACAATAAGATGAAGGTTTCCATTATGATATAGGGAATAAAAAGCTATATATATGCTGGCATAGCCAATGGGGACCCGTTTCAAACAATTTGGCGGATGCAAGTAATGTATATATGAAGTAGCTTAATATTATATAGCTAATAAATACAATACAATTTATGAATCAAAATAATATTAACTTAAAAGCAAATACAATTGCCCCGACACCCTGTATCTTTCTTATACCCATGACAAAATCTCAGGGCTTAGATTTTGACAAGAATCACAGAATCGATTCTCGTAAGATTCGGTTGCGAGAATCAACTTCTCTCATTGTATCATACAGTAAGTGCTGTGACTATGATGGATTTTGATTCTCGCAAACCAAGACAAAATCTAGGCCCTGATTCTTGTAAACAAGCATAGGGTGTTAATTCAGATCACATCATTATTTGTGTGACATAAACCACAAATTTGCATGGGTAGGCCCTATAGCAAGCTTTGAATTCGTCTTTTTTTCTCATGTTTTGAGAATTGTAAGGCAATGATACAAGTGTATGTCCCTGTGCCATGCATGCATGTTGTGTGTGCTAGCTAGATAGGGCTCCATGCTATCCAGGTACACCAAAAACATGGAATAACATGAAATATTTTTTACAGACTTTTTGGGAGTAAAAAGCACAGCTGGGTACTAAAATACGAGTAACGAGGTCTCTAATCAGTGCCGCTGACAAGGGGGGGGATACAAGAGGTGTGTTACCCCGGGCCCAGGGTCCTAGGGGGCCCGTGAAATAAAGCATACCTGAAAGGGTCCATAAAAGAAAAGATACTCAGGGGCCCGTAAAAAAGGGGGCCTGTGCGACCATTTTACCCGCGGGTCCATAATGGCTCTCGGTGACACTGTCTCTAATACCATTTTGCAACATGCAAATAAATACTGATGTAAAAGAATTGGAGGCAGACATGGTTTTAAGTACAGGAATTCCATCTAGAAGTACTAAGACATACCCTACCACAATACCCAAAACTACTTTATACCAGCTTCAAATGTGTACATATCAGTGGTATGGCAATGGGAGGGGGCACAAGGGGGAAGCTGCCCTCCCTGTCAGGGCCGTTGCAAGCGGGGCGGCCAGAGATACCATGGCTGCCCCATTTTTTGAGAAATTTGTTATGTTTTTCTTTTATATCTCTATTTCAATTTGGGCATATATTTGTAATTTGGCTGCCCCACATTTTTCAACGTTGCTACAGCCCTGTTCCCTGTGCAAAGTCCCCCGTGATATTCTGGCTGCATTGATTATGCTTTTCAGCCCATTTCTCCTCCCCCCTGAAAGTTGCCTAGCTAGTCTGAACTATGAATCCCAAATTACTGTTTACCAATTTTTGCATTAAATGCAAAGAGTTTTCTTTTAAACTGCCATTACTCCGTTTACTTCAACATTCCAACTGCAATCATGTATAATCATTGACAACCATACAACAGAATCAGATGAACACTACACCACCAGACTGCTAATAATGTTATACTTCACCGACACAAAACAGTAAATTCAATTCTAAGCTAAACGCTGTTAAATATTCAATAATCAGGCTGCAATTTGCGAGTGCCCTTTTCAACTAGCGCTATCCAGATGCTGCAATGTAACATGATAATTGTGTGCTTCATGCATTGGGCTATTCCAATTACAACCCACACTACCCCTGTGGAAGATTTAGCTTAAATCTTCCACAGTGGTAGTATGAGTTTCGAATTGAATAGACATTTGGGTAACTTCCATTTAAAATACTCACTCCAATTATGGATGATATAGGTAAAGCCATACAGGGGAGTATGGGTTTCAAAATGATTAACCCTGACCAATTACATTTGAAAAACATTCTCCTCTGTTTAAGATATTTCCAAAATCTTCCATAGGGATAGTGTGGATTTCAACTGGAATAGCCCATTGTGGCTAGCTAGAAATCCAGCTGCAATCTGTTTTATGTCGTCTGCAATTTACGCTTCCGAAAATTACAATTATTTAAAAAAAACTACCGTACTGACGCGAGTATAGTCCCACCCCGTTTTTGGGTGAACATTTTTCAAAATACTCGAATTTAAAAAAAAACAAAAAATTAAATTTTTGAATTTGAATGCATTTTGAAATCATTAGTAGAGTATGACATGAATACAAATGATCTATTTTCATATTAAAAATACAAAACATCTTGAAATTTAAAAAAATTTTTTTTTTTTAGGTTAACCATGAATGATCCTAGCATTTAGGTCTAAGTCCTGGGACACTCCAAAGCTGAAAAAATAAATAACTTAAAAAAAAAAAAAAAAATGTCAATTTCTGAAATTTTTCGAAAATTTTGGGGTGGGACTTTACTCGAAAGTGGGACTATACTCGCGTCAGTACGGTATTTGCAACACACGATATAGAAATACTGGCAACTCAAACAGCCTTGTTTGACAAATTGCATGGCATGTTAATTTAGAATGTACTTTTTCGCTTCTGTATCTAGCTACAATATTTTTAATAATGTTCTGAAATTTGATCACTGCCATATTTAATGGAAGCAATAAAATTGTTTGTAATAATTTTTATCGTAAATATGACAGACATTTTTGTCTGAGGTTGGAAAGAAGTTGAAGCAGCATATATTTTCTTTTTGTTGTGAAGCACACAGTTAGGGTGGCATTTTGGTTTGAAAATGGTTCACAAAATAAACAAGGTACAAATTTGATGCTGTGCTATCAATTTGAACATTGAAGCATCTAATTTTGCTCTATATGTCAAACTCTGTAACATCCCCATGCAGCAACTTATGTAAAACATGCAAGCAATTTTAGTGGCCTCTGAGCCACTATTGTTTTGTTTTTTCAAATTTAATATATAAAATAAAAAATAAATGTAGATGTTTATATAGCGCTTTATGCTGTAAATAGCCTCAAAGCGCTTTACATTTATTCCGCCGTCATTAGAATATGTCGAAACCACGCTTGTTGGCTACAAATGGTGCAGGGTTCATCAGTACAATGACAGTGACTACCCCTAACAGCTTCCCATTGCACCTGGGCGTGGTGAGGCAAAGCTTGCCCAAGGGTGCAACACGGTAGTGGGACGGGGACTAGAACCAACACACATCGAGCAAGCTCTCAGATTATGAGTCCAAGGATGTAACCACTGAGCCACTGTGTTCTCTTATATGCCGAGCATATCTAGGCATTAACAGGGCGATAAGACCAAGTGACCTGGTAAAGTGGGGTCGCTGTAGATAGCGATTTGGGGCATTTTTACAGGACAGGTAAGTTAATGTAGGTGACAATCAAGGGCTACCCTGATCGAGGGTTACCCTTTGGAGCCGAAAGTACCAAGGTCTTAAGGATCAACTGCCCTGCCTTTTCCAGACGAGCCACCGGGAGAGCGGATTTTATGATTATTTTTTAGACAGAGATTATGAACTCAGGACCTCTCGCACCAAAGGCAAAGACCTTAACCAATGTGCCACACGTCTTGCCTATATATTCCTCGAATATCTAAATAAATATACCAGTAATGATGGCGACAATCACATACCTCTTGTATGACAAATATTATGTTTACTTATAATTTTGCTGCATCAAGTCTGAAGTTTTGATCACTTTGATGCACCCAAATTGTAACATATTACACCAGAGTGAACAACAATCTTTATAAATGCATATTATTATCATAAGAGCGATGTGATCTTGATGAAGTGGCGCTATACAAGGGCACAATATATGATGAAATTTATGATGCATTTTCTTTCCAACATGCATAGACTAAAACCGACAGCTTAAAGACTTATTTCATGCTCTCATCCACCAATACCAACATTTATTTTCCTTTGAAAACTGCCAAATCACTACTAGAAATAATTTTGTAATAAGCTATGATGCTATAATGTTAAAACCATGCTGATATAACACACTGTATTTGAGGGAAACAGTCATATTAACTAATGTAATGCATGCCAAATGGAGTTCAAGCAAGCAAGAGAGTATGGTCTTCCAATGGGAGGAAATAAAAGAAAACTTAAATTTAAAAAGATAGAGGCCATCTTTGATATCCACTTTCAATTCATCTTAACCCTCTGAGCACTACCTGCTGATCTAACATTGCCTCTGATTGGTCAATTACATGATATCTTTACTTTAATCACCAATCAGAATGGAGCTTTGCAAAAAATTCACCCCATTTTTTTTTTTTTTTAATGAAATTATTCTAACAATGTTGCTGATAGGTCCGATTGCTAATGAAAACTTCTTTTTGGCCAATCGGCAGGTAGTTCTCATGGGGTTAAATATGCAATATGATTTAGTACATATTTGCAGCACATTTTCTGCATGCTGATTTTTTAATTTGTTTACAAATTTTGCTCTATTTTTGGACAAATCTTTCAAATTGTCAAAGAAATTTTGGGCAAATGGGTCTTGACAGACCAGAATTTTACAAAATATTATAATTGTTCTTGTTCTTGTTCAATAACAGTTAAAAATTTACGTTTTTAAGATGACACCCAACATCTTTATGATTTAAATAATTTTGTTGTAATGATCTAAATATAAACATGATTTATGATACGAAATATTTTTATATATTTTTCCCATTTTAAGGACACATTAATGCAATTATGTGACACGACATGATCCACTCTGACCAAAGTAAGACATTTTAAAAATTGAGCTATAACAGTACTAATGTGCTCCATATATACCTAAGCTTATGGTGGTTGGTCCTTGTGCAGCTCTAATACCCCGTTTACATTGGGCAAAAGTCGTAATCGACTTAAGCCGTATTTTGAATTACGACCGCAAATTAATTCGTTTAGTGGGTGTTTACACTGCATCGGCTTAATTCGATTTCAAATTCGCATTCACGAATATCGAATTTGTTTGTTACCAATGGTAACGGCAGATAAATACGAATTCAACAACGTGTTCGTGTACATTAGCAAAAACTTTTGAATTACGATTAATTACGACTGTACCTGTTTACACGTATGATACGAATTAAGTCGATTACGACTTTAGTGAATTCGATTACGACTTTCGCCCAATGTAAACGGGGTATTAGATGTACGGTATACATAGCATAGCAAAACAATTTTTGGCCTCTTTGAAATGAATGTAACCCCCCTCCCCCAATCCCCCCTGGCCCACAACCAAATATAACTGAGAACCCCCTCTCCTTGGCATACTTGGTTGCAATGTTATGAACTTCATATATGTCCATTTTCTTATGTCTGTTAATGTTTTTTTTGCTTCTAATTTTAACCTATATCTCAATTTCAATTATTGCTGATATTGGTCTGATTGAATCATTATGTCACACTATCATATTCAAACTAGAATTTTTGACTACCGTATTTAGTCAAATAGTTGCCCCCCCTCAAATAAACGCCCCCACCACTTTCTTCAACCAAGATGTTTCAAAAATGCCGATATTTCCATGCTATCTTGTGTAGTAAGCTTACCAAGTTGCACACATGGTCCATAATAGCATCAATAATTGGCGAAAATCTGGATCAGAAACCCGGAAGTGAGCCAGAAGTCAGTGTTTCTAGTTCATAGTTCGTCATTTTAGCGTGTGTTTTTAGTTTACCTAATGATTTTAACGGGAATTATCGTTCTAAAATTGACCTTGAATAAACACCCCCTTTGAAAATGTAACGCCCGGGCGTTTATTTGACCAAATACGGTAGTTCCTATAATAGAACAATGTAGCATTATTTCGATGAAATTTTGAGTGAAAATGGTTAATGATGTGTTAGGTGTCACCGTGAATCAAAGATGGCGTCGTTAAAAGGCACAGAGGGCGGTAGAGTTACGCCTAAGCTTACCTCGCATCCGTCGTTTTGCCGCGTTGGCTTCGGGTGAAAAAATGGGGAAGAGAACCCAGGGCAAAGTGATTGGTAACTCTTAAATTGATTATATTATTAAACAATAGAGAAATAAACGAATACTAAAAATACGAAAAGCTGATGGAAAATAAAATTGCAAGCAAAATGGAGGCAAGCTACTGCATTAACGCAGAAGCTTAAACTGAAATGTTGGTGGAAATGGAAGGCATGGCAGGGGGGTGTTGGTATGGTTATACCCAATGGAAGTCCAGAATGATTATATAATATTTCTTGTATATATATATATAGTCCAGAAAGTCATGCAAAGAAACAGCATTGGGCTATTCCATTTGAAATCCACACTACCCCTGTGGAAGATTTTGGAAATGTGTTCCACAGAGGGAGTAAGAATTTTGAATGGAATTTGATCATTAGGCAGTTCCATTTGAAACTCACCCTCCCTCTGTGGAAGATTCAGGTTGAATCTTTCTCAGAGGGTGTATGGAATTCAAATGGTGCTGCCTAATGTGCTAATTCAATTGAAAATTCATTCTCCCTCTGTGGAACATATTTCCAAATCTTCCACAGGGGTAGTGTAGATTTCAAATTGAATAGCCCGTTTTGCGCACTTTTATGTAGCTATATCGGGATTTACGTATATAAATGCAACATGTACATGTATACAATATACATGTACATGTGAGGTATTGGTTATATTAGTGCAAGGAATTTAATATTGAAGAAATTTCAAATTTCAATCATATTTTGATTGCACCTTTGAATTCAAGTTCATAAATAATGCTGAAGAGTATAACGCTGGTATATCTACAGGAGGCTGTCATAAACAACTTGTGCATCTTTTTCCCATCAGAATTCACAACTCCAGTAATTCCTATATACTTAATGTGTGATAAATTGTGAGTACACCTTCACTTGATATAGATTTTCTGGATATCTTGTCCTCCCAATACTTTCAAAGAACTGTGTGGAAAGAGATGTTTTCCTGTACAAAGTACATGTACACCAAGTTCTTTCCTTTTGTAGATAATTTCCAAATATTTTTCTTGTCTGACTTGAAATAATCAATATGGTGTACTCAGTAGCATAGCATGTTACCATGTACATGTTCCGGCGGTCTCATATATCTATTAATCAGGACACAGTGACAGCACTGGAAGGTCTATAATAGACAACACACCACTAAACGCCTAACCACAAATCATGTCAAGCTTGCACACCAGTGTCAAATTTACAAATTTCCAGCTTTGGATGTTGCAACTCTACCAGGCAAACAAGTTATCTTCCTTGTTTTTTAGTACTGGAACTTTCACATGAGATGACTCATGCTGCTATTGGGCTATTCCATTTAAAATCCACACTACCCCTGTGGAAGATTTTGGAAACATCTTCCACAGGGGGAGTATCAATTTCAAATAGAATGAAGACATTAGCAGCTCCATTTGAAATGCATCCTCCCTCAGTGGAAGATTCGGGTTGAATCTTTCTCAGAGGGTGTATGAAATTCAAATGGAGCTGCCCTAATGTGTCCATTCCATTTGAAATTTATACTCCCCCTGTGGAAGGTATTTCCAAAATCTTCCACAGGGGTAGTGTGGATTTCAACTGGAATAGCCCATTTCTCCAGTAGAATGAACTACAGAATGAGTTCATAGTCAATATCTAACCACGAGCAAGTCAGCTTTCTTGAATAGGCACATATTAAAGAGATGCTGTTAGACATGTATTGGGAAGACATCATCAATTTTTTTAATCAAAATTCTGATTTTCACTCAATTGCAATGTACTCGAATGAACTAAAATACTCTGCAAAAAGCAAGGCCTAAGGTACTGTATTTGTGACAAACAGCTGTGATTTTGCTTAAAATATTGGGATCCTGAGATCAGCCAATCAGATTCAACGATACATGCATTCATGATGTAGACGCTGGAATGAAATGGAAATTTTCTTTCATTTTACTTCATTAGTTCAGTTCAAAATCAAAAAAGCAAATAGGTCTATCCTTCATGAAATTATTTCGATTATAAGCTAATGCAAACCCTAACCATATCCATAATCCTAACCCTAAACTAAATCTAATCCTAATCTTAACCCTAATTTTTACATGACGGAGTAACTGAAACATATCTGACAGCGAAAACTAAACATTTTATGGGGGAAAATTCTAATTTTTGAAGAAAGTTTATACCTATTGTTGTAAAGCACCAACTTTTCAATCTTGTATTTGTTTTCATTGCTATTAATAACTCACAAATTGTTTTCTCTCGCTTCAAATTTGTGGCTACTTCTTACAATTATGACATATAATATGGATTCAATAAAAATGCCCCTTTAATATTGCTAACTTGAGATAATGTCAAATGTTCAAAACAGGATGTGGGATTTGAGACATGTCCTCATTGGATCTATAACATGAATAGCTGTAAGTAAAAACATCCTATTCTCAATGTCAATCACCGCTCCCAGTCTTCAATTCTATTTTCAAAGCTTTCAGGCTTTTTCCCAACTTGACATGGATTAAATTGGCATTTATTTCCCACTTTAGAATGAAATTGCTCAAATCATGATAAATTGCACCAAATGTTTGAATTGATCAAAATTGTGGATTTAATCTGAGACAGCCGAGTTGCAATGCGTAATTGGCGACAAAGTAAACAAAACATTGCAAGCTCAGCAATGTTACTTTCATGCAGCCATGTTGTCTGTGAGGTATTTTTATACACGCCCATGAAGTAACATACTTTCAATGATGTAGTGTTCATATCGATATTTTCTTTCATATCAAAATTTAAATGTGCCAATTTCAAAGAGAGAGTAGATTTTATTTATTAAAGAGTCCCAATGGAGGGTAAGAAAGTGTACCTCCCGTTTGCTTGTGCCAGTAATGCGTTGTTACAAAGGCCGCTTTACCAAACCCGTTGGTCAATTACATGTAGCAAAATTAAAATTCTGACAAAAAAAACTATTTCATTTCAAATCTCTGTGATTGATTCATGTAATTCTAGGTAGATCACTATTTTTGTCTCCATACTTGACAATTCAATATTGTAGTGTTACAAACCTGTTGGTCAATGCCATGAAATGAAACGAAAATTCTGAGAAAAAAAACACCATTCATTTGAAATCTCTGTGATTAATTCAGGCAATTCTAGGTACAGAGGAAATATATCAGCAAGTATGAAGATTGAATTCAAAGGCGTACAAAAATGACTATTCTATTCTGCTATAGACAGTGGCGGCACCAGAATTTTTCCCCAGGGAGGGGGCATTCGAGAGGGGGCAATGTGATTTTGGGTGTGGTCCAAAATTATGACAGTTCATCGAAATTTCTATGCGGCAGATGTAATTTTTGATCTTTTTGTTTATATTGGGGGAGGTAAAATCTCTGACTGGGTATTTCTCCTAATTGGCGTCCGCCACTGTCCACAGATATAAAAGAACATTCTACAGTGATTGAAGTAGTTGAGTAGAGAATTGACAAATCTAGAGAATTGCAATATAAGTCATGAGAGAGGCGCAACTGGTTATCAATTTGCTATAGATCTCAAAAGATTTCATCATAGGCCTTCAAAAGTGTTTTTGAAGGCCTATGATTTCAGTAATGGAATATCATGCTATACTACTAAGCTTATAAAGGGAATAGAAGAATTACTATTACACATGTAGGCATTGGTCTTCAGTATAAAATGAACATTTGATTAAGAAATCTAGGTAACTGTGTTTACGAGATCGAGGGATTCATTGGGTACATATGACGTTTTTCATGCTACATACATGATAAAGACATCGGTGAGAGGAAAGGTGCAATATAGTTGACAAGCTATGGGATTATCTGTCTGGTACTGTGCTATGAGGAAGTGTTTCAAGTCCAGGAAGGATTGAAAACGAGAGGCAATTCACCTTATCATGACACAGACATGCATCATATATAACACAACCAGTAGGGTAGTGATACTATTGTCAAGTATAAATATGGGTTGATTATATTAGATGACTAACGATTATGAAAAATAAATAATAGCATTGAGTTTGAATTGTGCCTGGCCTACTTTCAAATCAAACACAGTTCAGTGGCGCTACTTCAGCTTGTAGCACAGGGTGGGCTCAAATGAACTTTACCCCGTTTCCTGACCCCCAGGTCAGAACCAACAATCACACAGTTTTGGGGGCAACAAATGCCAAATTTTACCACCCGAAAGAATTCCTGGAGCTGCCCCTGACCAAGTTACCCATCTCATAAAAAGTTGGGCAAATAAGTGGTTAATCTAAGACAATATTTGAGACTGACTACGATGTCGCAACTTAGTCCTTGTATGACATTGGGATCAATATTTCCTCCTAGTTTGGCTATATATCTGGGCTTGTTAAAAGTGACTAAGAGGAGTCAAAGATTCTGGTCGATCCTTCATGTAATTATTTCGTGTAAGCTAATCCTAACCCTAATCCTAACCCAGGGGTGTGAGAGGCCAGACCAAAAACGAGGAAAATCACTAAAAACAGCGTAAAATTAGGGTAAAAACGCCAAATATGGGCTGAAAATAAAAGAAAAACACATAAATTTTGGCAACAAAAAAAGAGGAAATCAGCTGAAAAGAGGAACTCTCACATCCCTGCTAACCCTAATCCTAACCCTAAACTAACCCTAACCTTAACCCTAACCCTAATTTTGTGTAAAATTACATGAAGGAATAACCCAGATTCCTCCTGCAATGCTAGGATCAATATGCTACATGTAGATTAAAATTTTTTCAAATTTTCCACTTTGTGAATATATCATAGTGCAATTATTGGAATTACCAGACATTGTACAAAATGTGTGTACAATTGTGCCAAAATGGTAAATGCCATGTGCAAAAACATATGCAAGTGATTAAATCGATGGAATAAATAGTTGAAATATAAAAAGTAGCATGTACGTACAAGACAACAATGTTAAATTGATCACATAAATGTAAACATGCATATTTTGCTATTTATATTTGATTATAGTGCAAAATGGTTTGGTTTTCTGGGTATGATAAACAGCCTACCATCATTAAAATTTAAAAGGGAGTTTAATAATTAGGATTGTTTTAAATTTGTTCCTACCCTTGTAAATTGGACAATTCAATTGAAATCCACACCCCTATGGAAGACATGACCTTAATCTTCCACACAGGGTGTGTGGCATTCAAATGGGGTTACCTGAATAGGTGACTTCCATTTCAATCTACACCCCCTGAGTGGGATATTGAGGTCGTCCACAGGGGGTGTATGGATTTCAACTGGAATAGCCCAATAAAGGGCTTTATATCCCACCACAAAAATAGCAAGCTTAACAATAACAAAGCTTACTGTCAAAAATTTTCATTATAATTGCGCTGTGGATACACGCTCTATCACCACAGAAACATGGGTTATAACAAAATTCTGGCAATTATCTGATAAGCTATTTCTGTTAAAATTAAACAATAGCAACGCAATGACAATAGTGCAGGCATAATGGTGAATACACAATGCACATTCTAGCTAATAACATCAAGAATACAATGAATAATAACAAGTATAGAATTATAATGAAAGAGCAGAATTATTGGTGCTATTAGGCAGGCAACCTCCCCACACCTTGCAGTGATTATAATAGGGATTTTACTCGGGTCTTTTAAGGGATATTTCTTTATGCAAATGAAAAGGTGGTTTTTATATATATATAAATATATGATATTGGCAATAAAATTTAAGCACGACACAGTGTTGACTAACACGCTCATCAAATAAATAATGTAAGAGTAGCAATTCAAAGCCAATGTGGAGTTATTAAAAAAATTGTCATGTGATATTTGCTAGCAAATTGAAATAAAATTTGTAATAACAACATTGGCTATATTAGCATTGTGTATGATTATGAGTTCCGGTGATGTGAACCCTGTAAGTCATTATTAATAATATCAATATGAAAACTGAAAATGCAGTTAAATAATAGCGACCAAGAATTTTTTTCTCCATGAAAATAACCCGTAAAAAAGAGGGAAAAAACTTTATTGGACAAATATGGGATGGAAAGACCAGAATTACTGGGTAATTCTAACTAATTTAACAGCTGCCTAAATTTAGTTTTAATTCCCTAAAACTATTTTATGCATTCCAGGATCACAACTATTAGGCTATTCTACTTTAAATCTACACACCCCGTATCGAAGACATGATGTTTTAAAATCTCCTACACAGAGAGTGTAGATTTTAAATAAAGTCACCCATTCAAGTAACTCCACTTGAAATTCACACTCCCTGTGTAGGAGATTTAAGTCATATCTTCGATAGGGGGTGTAAGGATTTTAACTAGAACAGCCGATTGATTCTATGTAAACTATAGAGTAACAAATCATATCATGTTGTACTAGGCCTGATAAGAATTACTATGTAACTAAAAGATGGGGTAAGCTTAACAGCTGGTGGAAATAATTTCATTAAAAGTTTCATAATCAATTGATTACGTTTTGTGCATTGATGCAAAAGATGGTTCATAAAGAATTCAGATTGCAATTGATATTTCATGACATGAGCTTATTATTAAATACTTCCCACTGAACCACAACTCACTTTGGAAGTGGCTCAGTTGCTGGGATCATCATGCAAATTGAAACAAGGAAGTGGCTGCAAACAGAGGGCGCAAACCCTACTGGGCCTTCTCAGAGGCTATCAAAGAATGTGTCATATGTTACAACTGGTATTTCAGTGGAGGTTCATGGCGCAATTAAGCCTATTATGAAAATAATCCCAATTTTGAACAGCATTGGAACCGATTCAAATGCCGTCAAATTTAGTACATAAAATGGCCCAGAAGCCGAGTACAAGCTGTACGTACAGGGCCTTCTCTAATGGCATAGAGCGCAGCTCAACTTTGTTACTTGTTACGAGGAAAGTCGTATATTTGCACCTTGCAAGACTGAATAAACGGGACAAGTGAATAAAAAACAAAGTTAAGTGTGAGCCCTGGTACAATGCTGGAATTGAAAAAAAACACAGTTGGTGTTAACCCTAACATGCCTGAGTACTACAAAATACTACTTGATATATGCGCTGTTCATGCGTGCATCCCACGTGGTGTGATGACGCCATCGCCCTAAGTTATATATATAGGCAAGGTTTTGCTGGCCAGCGAAGCCCAAGACCCGTGGCAAAGTGTCGCCGAGCCAGTGGTTGGCATGCGAGGGGTCTCGGGTTCGAATCCCACGCGGAGCAAACAACTTCTTTCTTTGTTTTCTCCCTTTATTCCTTCCTTCTTTCCCTTCCCGTCGCCAAAAAGCCCCTGACGGGTTAGGGTCAACCTGCATACCTCCCAAAACAATGTTGGACTTTCTGCATTTATGCATCTTGAACCCTAACAATTTTGTGACAGACCCCATCCCCAACTTTTGGACTTACTAATAGCTAATTGGACCCCTTTTGTTTTTCGCCTTAATGCTAACCCGCTGACAAAACTTTTCTAAAGTTTGAGAAATTGAAAAGAAATTGGCAAACATCTCCACCAGTTAAGCTTCCCCATAGGATTAATTCTATATCTGATACAAATTTGGTTGTAGACTCTCTATAAGAAGATATATTAGTTTTGGGGTGTCTATCATATATACTCAAAAACTATGATAGTAAGTTTCTACAGTGGGGTGTTTGGAATTCAATCAATACACAGATATCCTGTAAAACCAAGGATGCCTGACGGAAAATGATGAATGAAAAAAAAAGACAAATTATAAATGAAATGGTAAATGTATTGATTAATATAATCAGTTTGGAAAACAAAATAGAATCATTGTCATTTTGACAATTGAGGAACTGTGCCGATTTGACTAATGAGGAACTGGGCCAATTTTGACAATTGAGGTACTGGGCTGATGTTTACAAGAACATAACCTTTTTGAAATGAAAATAAGACAAAATAAAAATAAAACAACAACAAATTATAAACATGTATAACCAAAATGACAGACATGAAATGAGGAAATTAATGAATTGTACAGTTTCAGCTGCAAACATAACTGACATGTGATCACCAAACATGAGAGTAACTGATTACCATGACAACCAACAAAACAATCTCTTTATTATAAATTATTTGAGCCATAACATCCGGCTGAGGACGTAGTTGGTACTGTGAAAGTGCTCCCGGTAAGCAATCAAGTAAAAAAAAAACTTCTAATCAAGCCCTTTGTCCTTTCAAATTGGTAGTAAGTCTACAATGTATCTATCAGATCTGTAACAAGGAATACATGTACAACTACATTGCCAGTGAGTCTCTGTAACAGATATGCAACAAGAGATTCACAACTGAGATACTATAGCCACTAGCCAGGCACCATGAAACAAATATTGGACTATTCCATTTGAAATCCATACACCCTTTACAGAAGACTTGACCTTACTCTTTCACACAGGGAGTATGTATTCTAAATTGAGTTACCTGATTGTGAACTCCATTTGAAATCTACAATCCCTGTGTGAAAGATTAAGGTTGTGTCTTCAATAGGGGGTGTGTGCATTTCAAATGGAATACCGCCCACTTGATTCTCGGCATAACAGTTGGAATAATTCTATGTTCATGTGACACCACAATGACCTCATCCCAAAGGCATACTCCAATAACCTCAATTCAACAATCATAGTGCAAAATTTGACCTCAAGTTGCCGAGTATGAGTTTTTGTACCCAAAGTTTCAAAGGTCATTCAATTAATGTACAAATGTATTGGGATTAAAGAACTGTGCACTAATAGATGAGAATGTTTTGGATCCTAGTGTATCTTGGATCCGAATACCAAGAACTTGCATTCATTCCCGGGGTTGTATTATTCATCAAGATTATGTAGAGTACGCTGGCACACAATGATTAATCACTGTCCACATGAACAAATTCTCCTTAGATTTGAACAACAGCAGAGTCTTACTGCCTATATATCTTAACCTTATGAACACTACCAGTACCGGCTGATCTAAGGACTGTTTTGATTGGTTACAAAGAGGGGGATATCATGTATTGAACCAATCAGAGATATGGTAAGAATAGTCAGTAGGGCTGAATGGGATGAAGCTTAAAATTGCTGAGAAATCTAAAAGCTCTATTTTGATTGGTAACTTACTCAGATGATTATATCGTGTAATTAACCAATCAGAGGCTCTGTAAGAAAGGCAATAGTGCCTGCAGGGTTAACCAGTGTTTGCATAGTGCTATTTACCATAGTACCAAGGTACTATTAATTATTGTGAATGTCAAGATCAGTGGTAAGTCCAACTACATGAGCAGAGCTCGAATGTAGCACCTGTCCGGTAGCAAAATCCAGCCTGTAGAGTGTGGATGCCCCTGGGCAAGCTGAAAATGGTGGCGGGCAAGTTGCAAAATACAGCCAAATCAAATGCCAACTGGTCCAACCTGTAGTAGTGGCCCAGTTGTTACAAAAGTCAAGCGCAATCCCTAATGAACATAGTCAACAAGACTTGAAGGCAAACTTCCACAGAATTTCAAATTTCTTCATAATTTGTTGAAGCAAATTAATTTCCTTGAGTAAACCTCACTAACCAACGTAATTTGACAAATCATTTCTTCATCATTTGTTCAAGCAAATGTTAATCTCTTTCGGTACACCTCACCAACCAGTGTAATTTGACAAATCATTTCTTCATAATTTGTTCAAGAAAATGTTAATCTCCTTTGGTAAACCTTATTAACCATCGTAATTTCCATCTAAATAATAATACAATATCCATTTGCAACTGCAGCTATGTGACGTTGTTGGGCAGGAAAACCTCCTATGTGTTTGTGGCCCCTGAACATGTTTAAAACAAACCTGCCAAGAGATTACATTTTCTAGTTTTGCTTTAAACATGTTCAGGGGCATATGACACAGGAGGTTTTGCCTGCCCAACATGAGCTATCAATGAACCTTTAGCTAGACAAACCATCTAACCTCATTCTCAGATGTCAAATGTATCCACCAATTCAAATATATGACAATATCTGAAGTTTGGTCTGATGAATGAGACAATGTACATGCAGCCACGACCAAAAATGAACATATATCAAATTGACAACAAGAGCCATGTAACAGTAATGTGGGTTTGAAACAGAGCGTGAAATGGAAAATAAAACTAAAATAAACTTTAAAATGTCATCAGTTACAGAAAATAATTGACATAAACAAATGATACAAAAAAGGTCATTCAAAATAAAACCCAAGAAATAAATTTAATGCAGGTTTACAGGAGGTACATGTACTGAGAAACAATTTGAAGTTAAAATCAGAGGAATAATAATCAAATAATAATCAACTTGAGAACTGAAAATGATATATTATGGGCCTCCATCCAAAGCAGGTTGTTTTTTTAAATCTATCAAATTTTCCACAGTTAACTTTCAAATACTTATACTTTCAAATGAATGACGATATGGATTTTGATTTAATAAAAATGTCTTGAAAAGCAACATGTGAATATAGAGCAGCAAATGACGTTGTAAAAAGAAAAAAAAAAAAACAGCTGAGCTCCTATTTCAAACAAGAATTTTTTTTAAAAGGCCAATGCACGGAATGTAACAGCCGTACTGAATAATATATGGCATTCATGACAAAAGCTTGTTCGGATGGAGCAAATTTTGAACAAGAAGTGCTTTAAAAAAAGGATAAAACAGCAAACCCCAGGTCGAACCTAAACAGCATACTTGTTTTGTGTATTAGCTTGTCCTAAAAGGAGGAGCAAATTTCAAACAAGAAGTGCTTTAAAAAAAAAGCAAATAACCCCAGGCCAAACCTAGATGTCATACTAATTTTGTGTGTAAATTACATTGTAGCATGTCCAGATAGGAGGAGTAAATTTGAAACAAGAAGTGCTTTAAAAAAAAGCAGATAACCCCAGGCCAAACCCAGAAACTGGCATTCTTGGTTTGTGTGTGTTAGTAGTTTTAGCTACGTGGGCGTGGACTCTTACATGCAAGGTTAGGGGAGGATTGGTGATGGCGAGGGGGTTGTTTAGTGCCTGGTGATGAAGATCTCCTGTCCACTTCTGTGTGTTCCTTGACTGGAAGGTGAACCTCGAACCAATCGTCCTGATTCGGTCCTAGCCTCACTAGATGCACCGGCCTGGCAAAAATAACAATCAAAATAATTATCAATTAAAGTATTAGAACAATTGCATGTAGGACAAAATGATTTTAACTTTGATTGAACAGAACTATTGAGTGTGGATGATGGTCACTATTTTAACCAGTGAAAACTCAGGAAGCTGAACCTGGCTGTGATGGTTATTCTAAATGCAGGTTGATTGGGGTACTGTATGTGAACAGAGTTGCATCCCTCAACTATGCTAACATCAAGGTTAGCTAACATCCAGGAGGATGCAGAACGGGTGTAAAATCTACAAATCAGTCCATTCCTGGGAACACCCAAATTTTAGGATCTCAGTCTCAGTTTTGTAGCATAAATTTGTAAATATCGTATCGGGACCCACCCTAAAACGGGGACTTGGGCTACATGTATGAGTTATGTTTACACTGAGTTGCAATAGAACTTTTCAATTCCAATGTTTTCAAAGACAGGTGCTGTTAGTTTATAATAATATTCTGGATAATTACACAGCTATTCGGTGTTGCACTTTGCGCAACGTGTGTCACTGGCAAGCACTTATGTTAATCTACGCGAGTGTAAGGCCGCTCACCTATGCTTTGTTGCACCTGGCGCACATGGCTTGGTTTTCCTAACATTTCAGATGTTGATTTGAAAAGGTCTTTTACAGTGTGTTTTGATATAACATGTATGCCTTTCCCTTCATATCTTTTAGCTCACTTACTGGGCCATTCCAGATGAAAATCACACGTATGTAAGACACAACCTTAATCTTCCACATAGGGAGTGTGAATTTCAAATAGAACTACCTGAATGGGTGACCCCATTTGAAATCTACACCCCCTGTGTGGGAGATCAAGGTCATGTCTTCCATAGAGGGTGTATGGATTTTAACTGGAATAGGCCATTGCAGCACATACCTGTAAACAGTTGACATGGAACTAGATAGACGCTTGTTGACACCAAGACTGGACGCCGATGCCGGTCTTCCCGGCCTGTCTGGTCTGTCTGCCATTCGTTCTGCACTACGCCCTCTCGGGGTTGATGCACTCAAAGCTGGGGAGGGTGCGTCACGTGAGCCAAAAGCACTCCACGAGCGCCGTTTTGTATTTGCGTTTTCGGTGCGCTCTCGTGAGCGCCTCGCAAGAAACTTCTTTGCGTTCCTAAAAATTGAAAAGATACAAAATGTCAATAGTATGGTTTACATTAGCTTATTGTTAAAATGAGCAATTCCAGTTGAAATGGAAGATATGACTTTAATCTTTAACACACAGGGGGTGTGAATTTCAAATGGGGTTACCATTTCAACTGCATTTGAAATTTGTATGGGTTTCAAATTGAATTGCCTAAAACAAATTAATATCTGTTTCATCATCTAAAGTCACACATCCAAGTCCAATTTTGGATCCATCTCTGCATTAACCCTAACAGCTTAAGGGCTTTTTGTCGATTGGAAGGGAAAGAGGGAGGAATAAAGAGCGAAAACAAAGAAGTTGTCTGCTCTGGGTGGGATTCGAACCCGAGACCCCACGCATGCCAAGCACTAAGCCGCTGGAACTTAGCCACAGGTCTTACGCTGGCCTCCGTTGGCTGGGCCAATGAATTTGTGCCCATACATTGTATATCACTTAGGGTGATTGCGTCATCACATCCCATGGGATGTATGCACGCGCACACACAGTGAAGTTGTTTGTACTGTTTTGTAGTACTC
Organism: Amphiura filiformis; assembly: GCF_039555335.1. Lineage (NCBI taxonomy): Eukaryota > Metazoa > Echinodermata > Ophiuroidea > Amphilepidida > Amphiuridae > Amphiura > Amphiura filiformis. The sequence continues at coordinate 52,563,447 of NC_092646.1, read as the reverse complement.
AGGTTTGTTAGAATTACAGAATGGATAGAATTTAATTGAAATCACCATGTTCTCTGTTATCAACACCTTGCCTCTGAAAATACACCGTGATGTAACATGATCAAGCTAAAACAAATAATATTAACTATGGACTCATCTACAATGACATTGACCTTCCAAATTTAAAATTTATTTCCACAACTAAGAATTTAATAATAGCCTTAACAAAGCTGTATAATTATATAGTAAATCTCCCCTGACATAGCACACTGACTTTATTTGCATAAACCAGTATACCAAACCAGGTGCAGCACACTTCTTTTTATTTCAAAGCAAAATTGTAAACATTTAACTAAAATCTGATACTTTCAACAAAATTAATTTAATTTTCAAATAATATTTACTGAGTAAAAACTGGCTTGGTATTTTTAATGACCATGCACGTGGCGCCAGTTGTGATGTCACTAAAATCCACAACATGTTCAACCATCAGGGCACAGTTCCTTAACCCTAATTCATTTGTACATTCATTGAATGACCTTTGAAAATTTGGGGACAAAAACTCATACTCTGTAACTTGAGGTCAAATTTTGCACTATGGTTGTTTAATTGAGGTTATTGAACGATGCCATTGGGATGAGGCCATTGTGGCACCAGTTGTGATGTGTGCCAGAGGTTTCATAATGACAGAAAAAGATGTAATTAATTTCTGTCTATGGTCATCCTGTACTGTGCTAGAATTAATATGTGGAACTGTTCAATATGTGGATATATTTATTTACAATTTATCTACCAGGAGTTGCTTGCGGTGGAGAAGAATGCAGTGAGGCATCTTTCCAGGAAAGTCAAGAGGAACTAGCAACTAGGGTGGGGTCAATTATTCATGATAGAAAATTAAACAGCTGCAAGAGACTATCAGAGTCAGACCTACAACAGGCATCTCTTTCATGAAGAATATTTTATGTATTATTGAAAAAAAAAAAACAATAGAGAAAATCAAATAAATAAAAAACAATGCTGATTCCAACATCACTTTTTTTATTCTTTTATGTGACTCAGCTATTAAAATTTCAGGTTGCCATAAAAAATGTCATTTTACAGAAAAACTCCCATCAAATCTGGTATTTCCATTCTTATATTTTATTTTACTTTGCAAAGGAAAGCATGATCATTTCTTTTGTCAGTGAATCAATTTGGGCGGCAACAAACACTGCTGTCTTCATTATCAGGCAATACTGTGTGGATTTGGACAAGTCATTTTGCTCCAATCAACATAATAGCCTAATCCGGGAGGCTAAGCTAGCCAGATGGCTTGTGCGTTTTGTATAAATCTGGACCATGGATTTTCCAATGGATCTATAAAGAGTGTCTCCCCTTTAATACGGACCAATTTAAATGATGTTGGGAATGGGAAAGGTTTTTAGTATGAAGAAGTATAGGCCTAATATCAGGCCAATCATTTTGTAAGTAGGTTGAGGTCAAACTGCCATACCACACACACCTCCAGGGATAAACACTACAACTGATGCTCCATTTTTAGAAAGCATGGAATCCATTTTAAGTGGCATTCAACATAGAAGCATTAGGTGAAGAATGAGAGCTTCCCAGATCATCATCAGTATGGACCACAATGGCCTCATCCCAATGGCATAGTTCAATAACCTCAATTAAATACTCATAGTGCAAAAATTTGACCTCAAGTTGCAGAGTACGAGTTTTTGTACTCAAATTTTCAAAGGTCATTCAATGAATGTACAAATGTATTGGGGTTAAAGAACTGTGCCTTGATAGATGAGAATGTTGTGGATCCTAGCGTCATGACATACATGTATGTCCTGCCAGGGTCTGGTGACTAATGTGATTTAATGCAACTTAAAGGGAATTCTGAAACTTGGTGTTCATTCAAATGCTCAGTGCCAGAAGTGGGTAAGGGAAATAGCTGCCATGTTGCTGCCCACAATATACTGTGTGTAAATTGCCAAATGTTCATAGGGCAGCTATTGCACTTACTTACCCACTTCTGGCACTGAGCAGTCACATTGTATGTTTAATATATTTATGTAATAAGCTGGAGATAGAGGATGTTCAATATGAGTATGAACCTTAACCCTAACCGTACCAAACATCAAATGAGCTCAATTCATAAATCATCAACACCCGCAGGTATCCCAGGTGATGTGATAGCATCATCATGAGAACAGTCATATGGCCATGGAAAGCTTGGTCGGTCACAGTCGACCCTTGTGACAAGGTGTGCCTGTGTGCGTGTCTGGCACCCGAGGGGACCCCGATTCAAAACCGCACCCGAAAAAAAAAAGGGGTTTCCCTTTTTCTTCTTTCTTTCTTCCTTCCTTCTTTCCTTTCCCCTTGCCAAAAAGCAACTACGGCGTTAGGGTTAATGCATGTTTTGCCTTTGAGGAAGCAAGAACACTAGATACAGAACATAACAGCAGGGGGTGGGGAAGTACAAATATATGCCCAAATTGAAATAAAGATATAAAGAAAAACATAAATTTCTCAAAAAGTGGGGCGGCCATGGCATCCCCAGCCACCCCGCCCCACTTGCGACGGCCATGGCCTCGGAGGTATCGAGAACACTGGATAGAGAACACCAGTGGGCATTTCTTTTCGTTCTTTGTCACAGTAGTCCCCTACACCCCTAAACCCACAGGAAAACCATTACAGAATGCATAGCACTGTACTTGGCAATAGCACTGTGAAGTTTCAAATCCGAGGGGTAATAACTGAATTACTTCCCCATGTTAATACACGTTTCGCCTTTGAGGTAGCAAGCACACTAGAGAGTGAACAGCAGGGGGCACTTCATTCCTCGTTTATTACATGTGTACAGTAGAGTCCAGGATCTTAGGCAGGATTTGAAGGTTTATGTGTGTAAATTTAAAAAAAATGTAAATTTAAGATTTGTGTACAAAGTATAGACCATGTGGGCAAAAACTGGGTGTGTATTTACAAATTTGGGTGTGTAAAACATTCCCTACATGGCTGGCTGCCTAAGCCCTTGCAGTAGACCCTCTACACCCATTAGAAACCATTGCAGGATACATGCAACTGTTGGCAATATTGAAGTTTGAAGTATGATAACTGAATTTCTTCCCACCTTATACACGTTTTGCCTTTGAGGTAGCAAGTACACTAGAGAGTGAACAGCAGACGACCTCAGGTCAGTCTATAATGCATCTGCTACATGATACGTGTATTCAATGATGTAGAGTCTGGTTAGCAATTCCTGACATTAATTAATAATCAGAGCAAATCGCACACACAATAGCAGATGCTGCTGTTGTACTGTGATACATGTAGGCCTGTGTCGCAATGGGTTGTTGCAGTTGACATCCATACACCCCCTATGGAAGACATTGCCTAAATATCCCACACAGGGGTGTAGATTTCAAATGGGGTTACCTAAGTAGGTGACTCCATTTGAAATTCACACTCCATGTGTGGAATATCAATGTCATTTCATCCACTGGGGCCGGGGTGTATGGATTTCAACTGGAATAGCCTAATGCACACAGTACGAGCCAAAATGTCTCATCTCCAATGACAAAATTCAATAACAATGCATCCAATACCACCTCAACCTATACCTTATTCGTCCTAGTATAGTCCCACGTTCGAGTCCCATTTTTTGAAAAATTCCAGAAATTGTAAAAAAAAAAAGTTTTTAAAGTTTTTTTTTCCGGTTTCATAGTGTCCTGGACATAGACCTAGATGCTAGGATCATTCATGGTTGACCTAAAAAATAAAAAAATAAAAAATTCAACATGTTTTGTATTTTTAATCTGAAAATTGATATTTTGTATTCATGTCATACTTTATTAATGATATCAAAATGCATTCAAATTCAATGCATTTTGAAATCATTAATAGAGTATGACATGAATACAAATTATCAATTTTCATATTAAAAATACAAAACATCTTGAATTTTTTTTTTTTAGGTCAACCATGAATGATCCTAGTATCTAGGTCTAGGTCCAGGGACACTCCAAAACCGAAAAAAAACAAAAAAAAAACTTTTTTTTAATATACAAAGGGCAAGGAGAAAATCCTCATATCTTAACTTGGTTTCAGTTTAGTTTGGTTCACAGTTTTCTTCCAAATGTATTTTTGTTCAGGAATAACCAGAATGGAAATACCATACAATTAGTGTATTTTATATGTGTAGGACTTGGAAGTTTGAAACAAACTTTTTTGAATCAAAACCAATTTGACTTACTGGCAATAAAGAAAATATGGTGCATTTAAACTTTGCTTTAGATAATAAACCTGCTAATTCTACAAAAAATAGTTTTGAAGCTTTAAAGTCACACAACATTACCATGAGATCTGTTTGCTTGCATGCATGCATGCACTCAAGTGTTGAGCATAACCATGCTTTCAGACTAGGCTAGTCGTGGAACGAGCTAGTCCCGGCCATGCTATAAGGCGCATGATGAGAATATATTGACCTTAATTTCCAACTCGTTCAGCCCCATTTTCTATTTGTGACTATTTATTTCTTTACGACTTAACCTTTATTATTCTAAGGAGTGCCATGATATAGGACTTGAGGTTTGTCAGACTTGGATTACACTTTAATGCGAGGTCTACAGACAGACAGACAGACAGACAGGACTCATGGTGCTAATCAAGGACTTGGTGTTATCATCCATTGAGTTATTCCATTTAAAATCCACACTACCTCTGTAGAAGATTCAGTTACATCCTTCCGCAGAGGGAGTATGAGTTTCAAATAGAATAGACAATTGGGTAACTTCCATTTGAAATACTTACTCCAGTTGTGGAAGATATTGTAAAGCCATAATACAGGGGGAGTATGGGTTTGATGAACCCTGACCAGTTACATTTGAAAAACATACTCCCCTGTGGATGATATTTCTAAAATCTTCCACAGGGGTAGTGTAGTGTGGATTTCAACTGGAATAGCCCATTTGTCATCCAAACATATGCTGCTTCCACCTGCTATAGTTTTGGCTTCAGAAACTCGATTACATAATCAGTTTTTGTTTGCAATTATGGTGGTCCACAAGCATGATATAATTGTTGGCTAATTGGGTCATGCATGCTAGGTATACTCGAAAAGTAGGGTTTTAAATAAGTGGCTGTTCGGTGGCCCCACACAAGTAAATCAAGCTGTACGCAACTTGAATGACAAGGTGGATCCCCGCATCAAAATTGTCTGCTGGATAACCTTCTGTCTTAAATTTTCTGAAATATCTAGAAAACTTTCATTACAAAAAAACAGTACCTAAAATTTACACTATTGCTTATTACAGATATTCTTCGTATTGTATCAACAAAAAGGGCATTGACCGGTCAATGATATCAAAGTTCCGGATGAGTCAAAAGCCATCATAGCAGTACATGATTGTGGGTTAAAAAGTTTTGAATGTCTGTGAGCAGTGCTTCCATTATGCTTCCCAATTGAAGAGAATTTTAATAATAAACAGAAAATGGAGCTTGATTGAAATGGCTTTTAACTTGAGAGAATGAAAAATCAGAACCAGCAGGGATCCAAGAACCCATTCAAGATTGCCAGGTGAATCTGACTGAGCTGCGTCCACCCAGAGGTTCAGCAGATTCTATAATGCTTCCTTGAGTCAAGTGATATCAGTGCAAAATGCAGTGGTCGTAGCAGTAAAACTTGCATGCGTTGATGTCGCATGTCTGAGGACTGGAGTCAGTATTGTATTCTCAGTCAGATATTGCCTTTTGACAACTTTACTGAGTATCCTGGTAGATGGAGATGTAATTTACTCCAGGAAGGCAAACATAATAAAGGCTATTCTATTTGAAATCCATACACCCCCTATGGAAGACATGACCTTAATCTTCCACACAGGGGGTGTAGATCTCAAATAGAGTCACCCATTGAGGTAGTCCCATTTGAAATTCACACTCCCTGTGTGGGAGATTAAGGTCATGTCTTCCATAGGGGGTGTATGAATTTCAACTGGAATAGCCCATTTAAAAAGCCTCTACACATAGACAAATTATAAAGAGACAGATGATGCTGGGACTTTGCCACTTGGTGAATCATCTGTAGGAATTATTAGTCTATGCCTCTCACTAAGATCCACAACATGCTCATCTATCAAGGCACAGTTCTTTAACTCCAATACATTTTCACATTCATTGAATGACCTTTGAAAATTTAGGAACAAAAACTCATACTCTGAAACTTGAGGTCAAAATTTGCACTGTGATTGTTTCATTGAGGTTATTGAACTATGCCATTGGGATGAGGCCATTGTGGTCCATAGTGTGTTTTACGTACTTTATCCTCCTCCTGCTGTTTTCGTTTCCTTTCTTCTACATAATGCGCCTCTGCTGGTTCTTCTGTGTGATTTCGTCAATCCTCTGTTGCCGCGTCTGCACCTTGTAGTGAGAACGCTGTTTCTCCTTCTCTTTAGATGCATCTAACACTGTATAGAATAACAACATTTGAGAAAAGTTGATTATTCAGGTATCACTTGAAGAAAATGAAAATATTTTTATATTTTTATTTATAACAGTTGGCCGAAGCCAGGCAACCCTGATCCTAGTAAAATTCAAACGAGCAATTTTCTAAAACAAATTGTTCCTGGTTCCAGTTTTGCACTTGATGCAGTAGTTCTGGTATGCTGTAAATATGCAGAAATGGATTTACTATTTGAAAATTGCTCCTGTTTCTTCATAAATTGCTCCTGGTTCTTGTAAAATCCTAGTGAACCAACCAGGAGCAATGTTCAAAAACAAATTGCTCCTGGTTCCAGTCCACTTATTTCAAGGCTTGCCAATATGTATACGTATACCATTCTCTGGATTCTTATGAATAACAAGATATAAAGAAGGCTTCAGTAGCTCTGAAACAATATGACATTCACTGGAAGCCAGAAATTCATATATCACCACAAATGAAAAAGCACCTTTAATGTGTAGACAGATGCCAGGGTTCCGCTGGGAAATACAAGAACACCGTCAGATGATAATTTTAGTTGTCACTTGATCAACCAACCTTGATTATTAATATCAAAAACAATGTAGTAAACACCATCTTATGGAAACCATTATCAACCAGCTAGGCATAATTATTATTTTTTTCTCTTTTACCCGAGAGATTGCAAGCATCATGCTTCTATATTACGCTTTGTTGCTTCTTCAAATTTCCTCTTTATACAGACCATAAAAGAATAAAGGTACCTGTCATTTTCACTCCTGTATAACCTAAATAAATCATCTAAACAACACTGGGAAGGATTTGATCACCCTACTGAACATGAATGTAAGCTTCAGGGTTTGAATTCGTTTAAAATTTTTGCGTAGCAGTTTTTGGTTAATTAATCATAATCAGGATACTTCCATATACTAAAGCACTATAAAAAGTGCTATACAAATGCAAAATTGGGGAGCAGTTATTTCAAAATAAGGAGCAAACTGCTATGCGATACAGCCAAATTCGAACCCTGGTAAGCTTATAGTTGGGCTCTCTTAAGGTGGCTGTGTACTCTCAGACATGCATGTAGTAAAAGTGCAATAACTTTGTAATTATTCGCGCAAGATATATAAAAGTATACATTTTTATAAAGGCAAGACATCAATAAATCTTAATATAAATACAGATTTGGGGTAAAAACAACAATTATGAAGAAAATCACAAAAAGTGAGTTTTTGGCAATATTTGTTAGGTACATCATAACAAAAAACACTCTTTCCAAAATATTTTATTTTGTTTTTAGCTCAATCTTGAGGCTCCATTCCAAAAACGTTTTTTTTTATTTTTTTGATATTGGCCTTATTTTTTGAGATATTGACCATATAAGGCATCAAATGGAACTTTTTAAAATTCATAAACGCCTATTTGCACAAAACGATGCCTAAAATCGGAAATAGACCAAAATATAAAAAAATGAGAAAACCGTTTCTTGAGTCGATAATGCTTTTTACGATGATCATATTTGATTACCTTTAGATGCTGTATTTATTGAGTTATCGTGTACCTAAATCGTCATTTTATCGAGAAAATGAACATTGAAATAATGGCCGTTGAAGTTTAAAGTGGTCACATTTTGCACTTTCATCGAATCTTACAGGAGAATGCGGCATTTTTCGTTTTTCTACCTTATATTACGTAAACATCGGGTAAATCCCCAGCCCCTTGAGAAGTTTGAGCGAAATCCATTCATAACTTGCTATTTAAATCGGGGGAAAGAACTTGAAAAAACCCACATTTTATCAGCTAAAACGGAGCCATTTGACCGCTAGGTTTTTGTGAAATCACTGCTTCCGTGTTGTTTCCATAAGATGCGCCGCGCATGCAGATAAGCGTTGCATATGCATTAACAAATTGCGCGATACGCAACGCGATGCGTTGTTGCGCGCGGTACCCTGCTGGTACAACAAAGATTTTCTCTCCTTTTCAATTTCAAATACGAGTGGAACAGTGAAATAAAATCCTTAAAATATTGCAGTTGGAGTTTACAAATCTGGATTTTCATTCCTTGTATTTATAAAAAACATAACAAAGTACAAACTTATCAAAAAAACTCAATTTTGCGAAAGAAACCATGTCCAGAGTACACAGCCGCGTTAACCCTAATGCCCAACAGGCATTTTGGGGACTGCAAGGAAAGAAGAAAGAAATAAAGAGAGAAACAAACATAGAAGTTGTTTGCTCTGGGTGGGATTCGAACCAGAGACCCCTTGCATGCCAAGGTCGACGCCACAGGTCTTTCACTTAATATATATCACTTAGGGTGATTGCATCATTACATAACGTGGGATGCATGCATGCGCAGTGCATATATCATGTAGTATTTTGCAGTACTCAGGCGTGTTAGGGTTAACAAGCATCTGCAGGCTTTATAACCCATTCAAGCGATGTACCATCATGGTTTAATTTCCACAACTTCCAATTTTATAAATCTTGTTACTTGTAAGTGAAGAAACCACTTCAAATGCATCTATTTTGATATAATTATGCAAACTGTCAAACTCTTTGAATTTTCTTTTAAATTATTTTCCTTCTTAATACTTAACTTTCAACAAAATATACTATTAGTGCTTCCAATGTCACCAGGTCTTTTAAGTGCATTCCTTTGTTCAAACCTTTTCTAATTCTGCCAATGCTGAACTTGAGTAAAACTAGAATTTCGCGGTTCTCGACCTGCGCGGTTCTCGACGCAAAGCGTCGGCCGCAATGCCTCCACCTTGACGCCCCTTCATTTTAACCAGTGCAATGACCTTAACATTATTTGCCTCACTAAGGTGGCCGTTCCCACCAAATTTCATGAACCTACAGCAGTCTATGGCAACTTGACCCCAGATGACCTCGAATGACCCTGACATTTTTGCCTTGTTTCAGTGGTCGTCCCCACAGAATTTCATGAACCTGCGACAATCTATGGCGATTTGACCTCGGATGACCTTGGATGACCCCAAAATGACCTTGACATTTTTTTTTTTCTTCTTACAGTAGTCGTTCCCACCAAATTTCATGAATGTGCAACAATATATGGCGATTTGACCCCGGATGACCTCAAATGACCTCACAATGACCTTGCGATTAGCAAATTTTTCGCTGAAAAGCAAATCAGGTCAAGAACCTCTGGCTGTGCTACTGTCCGCCAAGTTTCATCACTGTAACTCGTACAGATCTCCAGATAATCTATGCACAAGGTTATATTGCTTGATATGCATAAATTATGCAAATTAGGTACTTAATTACCATATTTTACGACAAAAACCTACTAAAATTTTGAGACCACCAATTGCCACCCCTCCACCAAATTGCATCACAATACGCATAACCAGTTCCGAGAAATTGCACTTGCAAGCTCGGACGGACGGACGGACGGACGGACAGATGGACGGACGGACAACCAGGAAACATAATACCTCCGGTGGAGGCATAAGAGGCATAAAAAGATGGCTCTCACTAATAAGGCATCACACATTGGTATTTCAACAGCTGCCTGCATACACACGTTGGGCTATTCCATTTAAAATCCACACTACCTCTGTGGAAGATTCAGTTACATCCTTCCACAGAGGGAGTATGAGTTTTGAATAGAATAGACAATTGGTTAACTTCCATTTGAAATACTCACTCCAGTTGGAGGAGATAGGTAAAGTCATAATACAGGGGGAGTAAGGATTTCAAAATGATGAACCCTGACCAATTACATTTGAAAAACATACTCCCTCTGTGTTAGATATTTCCAAAATCTTCCACAGGGGGAGGTGGATTTCAACTGAATAGCCCTTTTCAATCCATTTGAAAAAGCAATGAATGTCTGGTTTGAATGGATATAAATTATAGAATATGACTTCCAAGGTTATTATTTTGTCACAGCTTGTAGATTTTTTCCACTGGGATTTTTTTTATTAATAAAATATTTCATAAATAATCAAAAGTCAAGGCCCAGCCCTTGATGATGACTTCATTAAGAAATGCAGTTTACATAATGAAATGTATGGGTATGGCCTATGTGATGTGTCATCCAGAGATTGTCTGCTCAGTTTCATTAAAAAAACACAATTTTTTTGCGATTGAACTTGTTTTTGTGCCTTCATTTGTTGTTTGGTTTATCTTGTCTATTATGTGCACAGTGATCTCCATCACTTGTTCCAGGGATCCCTGTTGTTTTTGCAGGTTTAAAACACTTCTGTAGCCTTGGAATTGGACATTTGTGGCTATCGAACTTTAATACCAACTTCTGTGCCTACATTTCTTGTCTTTTTTAATTTCCCCACATCAAGTTGGTATACCTTTTAGCTCTTTTTCTTTCCAGGTGTTCATATATTCAAGGCATCATTTATTGACCGTGTTTGTGTGTATCTTTTATCATTTATGGAAGCAGAAATCAGGCAAGCAGCATAGGTATGTGTTGTGGGGATGTGTAGGGGGTGGGGTGTAGGGGGTGGAATACATTACATGCCCCAATGCAGGTTTTAATTTTGAACACAGGCAAAGATCCCATTTACACTGTTGGTAACCCACGCTTTAGAAAGGGTGGGTTTGAGAGGTCCACAAAATGCTTAAAAATGTGTGTCCAAATATAAAGGGTGGTCACTGATAAAAAGGGTGGGTTTAGAAGTCAACAATTGCAATCTCAAATCTTACTGTAATTTCTGACTGAATGACACTAAATGAAACACAAAAACATTGAAATCCCATTCTGTAGTGTTTGGTCATCTACAACTTCAACATGTAATTCTCTTTGGATGGAAATCTGCATCTCCTGGACCACTATAACCACTTATCTATGATTAGTAACCACGCTTAGAAAGGGTGGGTTTCAGAGTTTTGGTATAAAGGGTATAAAATAAAATCGGCTGAGGTTAAAAAACTATGTAGTGGCCTCACTGCACGGCTTCACTGAGCCTCCCTCTCCCAATTGCAGTGGTCCTTCCTGAAGGACTAATTTTTTATCATCATTAATTTTGCTGAATTTAATCATATAAATGTGTGTGTCCTTATGAAATTCCAAAATACCACAAAATGACCATGGAATTCAATGTATTGTCATAATTTTTGCTCATTAAGACATCATTTTTGTAGTTTTAGTCACCCAACAGATTGTTTTAAGCTTCCACTATTAGGCCAAAAAAAAAATTGTTTGTTTGTCCACGTCCGACCGACCGTGTACCCTGGTCCCGACCGTGTCTTTTTTTTTTTTTTAAAATTTTTTTTTTTGGTTTTTTTTTTTTTTTTTTTTGGATTTAATTTTTTGTATGGCATCGATGGGACACCGTATAAAACAGTGGTTAGTATAAATTAAAGAAAGAAAATGCAAAGAAAATGAACAGTATAACATGCAGAACCATCTCAAGAGTTAAACCAGTAAAGTGCTGTGTGTTTTGACTTATTTACCAGTCTTCAAATTGTCAGTTTCAAGTGCAATGTCTAAAAAAAATTTAAAAAAAAAAAAAATCCGACCTACCGATCCAACTGTTTCATAAGCCTCTATGGACAAACAAACTATTTTTTTTTGGCCTTATCGTCATATCAAGCATGATACATAGGGTGTGTCGCCTCTATCCTATCACACATATTCGTCTGTCCACTATGGGAGTTTTCCTTCAATTATCATTTGGTGGTCTGCCATATTGTTTAAGTAGAAATAGAATGCCGCAAGTACATACATTTTTATATAGTTTCCGGTGCTTACAATTATGGGTGTGTATAGGCCTATATAGGGGGCGGGGAGTGAGAGCTACACAGAGGTACATGTACAGAGAAAAATAAATACCCCCTAATGGATGGAGAAGGGTGGGGGCACTAAAGAATCCCAATTTCCCCTTCTCTTTAATATTGCCTTGGTTGACCAGTTCATGACCACCCCAATGCACATTGTACATTATGATATTACATAGCCCCCCCCCCCCTACATGTATATTATCAATTTAATTTTTCTTGATAACCATAGTTAACCATAGTCTATGGTCTTAGCCCAACCATCTGTTGAGCCCATTATTGTATTTTTAATGTATGATTAGATGTGCGATGTCACAGTGTGTCATCTGTCCGGTGAAATATTATTGAAATTACGCATTGATCAGTATATTAAAAGCTGGTGTGTCTTCGTATTTCAGCAAGTTTAATACAGGTAGGTTTATGGCTGGACTGCCCTCTCTGGCTTTGTGTACATTATGTAGGTGTGTGGTTTTATAAACATATGCAAAGGAACAAGGACATGACCTATGTGTAATAAGCACATTTTGCAATGCATTGTGGTATGCATGCAATGTATTGTGGGACAGTTTGTGCAATTATGGGACACTTAGTCCGCTGACCTGATCGGGAAATTTTTTTTGTGTGTACAAAATAGTATTTACAATGTTTCACTGGAATTATTTTTTTTAAAACATGGTTTCATTATATATTTTTTTGGATTGGCTGAAAGTATCAAAGGTTATGTTCATACTACGGATGGGCACCGTATAGTCATGTAGTCTACATTGACCAAACTAGTCATGTAGTCTACATTGACCAAACTAGTCATATAGTCTACAATGACCAAACTAGTCATGTAGTCTACATTGACCAAACTAGTCATGTAGTCTACATTGACCAAACTAGTCATGTAGTCTACAATGACCAAACTAGTCATGTAGTCTACATTGACCAAACTAGTCATGTAGTCTACAATGACCAAACTAGTCATGTAGTCTACATTGACCAAACTAGTCATGTAGTCTACATTGACCAAACTAGTCATATAGTCTACAATGACCAAACTAGTCATGTAGTCTACATTGACCAAACTAGTCATGTAGTCTACAATGACCAAACTAGTCATGTAGTCTACATTGACCAAACTAGTCATATAGTCTACAAAACTAGTCATATAGTCTACAATGACCAAACTAGTCATGTAGTCTACATTGACCAAACTAGTCATGTAGTCTACATTGACCAAACTAGTCATGTGGTCTACATTGACCAAACTAGTCATGTAGTCTACATTGACCAAACTAGTCATGTAGTCTACATTGACCAAACTAGTCATGTAGTCTACATTGACCAAACTAGTCATGTGGTCTACATTGACCAAACTAGTCATGTAGTCTACATTGACCAAACTAGTCATGTAGTCTACATTGACCAAACTAGTCATGTAGTCTACATTGACCAAACTAGTCATGTAGTCTACATTGACCAAACTAGTCATGTGGTCTACAATGACCAAACTAGTCATGTAGTCTACATTGACCAAACTAGTCATGTAGTCTACATTGACCAAACTAGTCATGTAGTCTACATTGACCAAACTAATTATTTTAAAGTTCTTTACACAAACAAAAAGAATGAATGGAAAAACTACAGATGCACAGTTCATATTCATTTATGTAAAGTGTCAAAGTACGAAACAGTGTTTTAAAAATTCCCCTTTGAAGTGTCATACCTGGCCAAAAAACACACCTATTCACCACTCCTATTCTCGCTTTGTACTTGACCTTTGTGCTTTCATGCTCATCACTTCAAACTGTATACATTACAAGTTCCTTATGATGACAAATGAAAATCGAAGTAACACTGTATTATCAATATCATAACTACACCTGTTATCTTGACAGTTCCTCATTTGCTTGCCCTATTCCTTTTTAAAGAAATTTTTATTTCCCTGAAAATATCTACAATGAAGCACACCAAGATGACTTTCTTATATTTCACATTAGTAAATCTTTATCCAATTAGTAGCGTGGTAGTATTCAGTATATCAGTGCCGGGTATAGTTTCACATTGAGCAAGTATAGGCATGTCCACAGGAACGCTACGAAGATATTACAAGGCAAATTAGAAACATATTGCAACTGTAGTTTTCTTGTAAATGCTGTGTAAGTGATGAAATGTAATCACTGTTTATTACACATCGGGCTATTCCTGTTGTAATCCATACACCCCTATGGTAGGCATTACCTTAATGTTCCACACAGGGAGTGTGAATCGCAAATGGAGTTACCTGAATGGGTGTCTCCATCTGAAATGTACAATCACTGTATGGAATATTAATGTCATGTCTTCCATAAGGGGTGTGTTGATTCCAACTGGAACAGCATGTTCTTTAATTTGTTTGATTGTTTCGCTACATACTTAGTGTATAACTTTCAGTGATTTATGGAGTAAACTATTCTCAATTGGTTCAAAACTAGATTTTACTAAATATTTAAAATTAGATTTAAGTACATTGTATTAAAATGACTGTTATTATGAAATGAAGACTACAAAACAGATTGATGGAGAAGTAGAAACTTTCATGTTACATTCATTCGCTTTCCAAGCAGAAAAAAAACGACCTACAAAATTGTGAATAATTTACACTTTTACGGGTAAAACCCCCCGCCCGCAAACATGGGCCGTATTTTCAGCCTTATAGATTTGGTGTGTCAGTGACTCCTTTTTCTGAGCCAATTTTGGTATATGGATGATTTTGAGTGATTTTTTCGAACATTTTTTCAATTTTATCTTGGAAAATACCAACATTTTAACTCATTGTAGCAAAATTTTTCACAAATTTGGGGAAAAGTTGTTAAATCTGGCCAAGCAAATTTGATGTTTTGTATATCAATGGGTCCAAATTTCTTGCAAATTGGTATTTGCTGTCCATTTTCAAATTCTAGTGGTAAACCCCCATACAAACCAAACTTGAGTACTCCCAGGCAGAAAAGGTGTAAAGTAAAGAAAAAAAAAACCCAAAAAAAATGAAGAAAAAATATATTTTTAGGCCTATTACTTTCAGTGAATTCAACTCGACTATTAAAATCTCTTATTATTTTGATTACCGCTTCATTGATTTTTCCATCTCCATCGTTCAAACAATTAAAGACAAAAGACTTGTGCAGAATATTGCAACAAAGACGGTGGTGATAAAAAGTAAACACATATCACAAAACAATTTGTTGATGGGAAGCCAGCCACGCACAATCATCCATCTGATTTAAATACATATTGAAACAGAAAGTCACTTTATTTGGTTGCATCAAACGAAGCGTAAATGCGCGCGGTCGATGACCTTGACTCCGCATTTGCAAATGGCTATCGATATTTTCGTCTTAATAATTTGATTTCTGCTGGGTTTACTCGAGGTTATCAAGCGTTGCCATAGCAACGTGCCAACGAGATTTCTTTGACGATATTCAAACGATATACTTCACTTCACATCGTATTCTTTTCTTTGTTATTGCCTGATAGGATTTTGACAAATGCATTTTTAACGTGAGCTGTAAATTTCCGTAAATGTATGGAACTTGTAAAAATTTAGATGCAGGGAAGTGCAACCCTGTTTGGATCAATTAATCATTATTTCATCTAGAATGCCCTGAATTTTCTGAAACTTTTTTTTCCTATGGCATTGCAAAAGACACATTCTCTTTAGTTACACAATCAGTTGCATTGATTTGCATACACCAGGCTTGCTACAAAAAATAAAGAATTCTCCCGGGGAAATGTTAGCATTTGGAGTAAAATTGCATAATAGAGATGTAGATAAGTGCATGAAATGCTTTTAACCCCATGAGAACTACCTGCCGATTGGCCAAAAAGAAGTTTTCATTATCAATTGGACCAATCAGCAAGATTGTTAGAATAATTTCACCACACAAAAAAATTGGGGTGAATTATTTGCAAAGCTTCAATCTGATTGGTGATTAAAATGAAGATATCAGGTAATTGACCAATCAGAGGCAATGTTAGATCGGCAGGTAGTACTTGAGGGTTAACTGTCAGGGAAATGTGTCCCCATAGAATGCTTCACAGACTGAACATCAATGAGGCATCAGAATTTTTTATTTTACGATGAAAGAAAATCTTACAACATCAAATTGCTTCTTATTCAGTGTTACATAACATTTTGTCCATAGCTGTAACCAGGTGTGCTGTGTACACCCAAAATGCTAATCCGGAAAAAAAAAAGTCCACTTTTTTCTGTAAAAGCATTGAAAAGCAGCCCTTTTGTGAAGGAAAAATCCACAAGAGGTCTGCTTCTTTTGGTAAAAACATTGAAATCAGTCCTTTTTTGTAGATAAAATTCACAAAAGGTCAACTCTTTCGTCCCCCGTCCCCCCCGGATCCTTGCTAAAAGCCTCATATCAGATGATTTATTTGACCTTATACAGCTCACTTCACAAATCATTACCTGGTTGAGTTCTATACGTTGTAGATGGCGTAGATTTATTCTCCTTGGTTTCGTTGCCATCTTGTGTGGCGCCCCCACTGCTGATGCTACTCGGCTGACCTCCGACCTCTGATGATGAACTGATTGTCAAAGAATCTGGATAAACAAATATAATTATAATATTAATATGAGAACGATTCAAAATGCTCAGTCCAACGCATGACACACAAAAGACTCCAGAATTATCTACTGATGTAGCAAACTATGGCGCATAGCAACTAAGGGTGGCATGACTAGCCAAGGGTGGGGATGTACCAGTAAACATGATGTTTTGCTAGTGGTGTGTCATTTTGCTGAAAGCTTTCACACACAAAACAAGCCGATAAAGGCAACAATAACAACATTACCTGAATCATATTAACCCCTTTCAATAAGCTGCACTTGGCACACATGTTACATGTACTGCAATACCTGTCATGCAGGGTGATAGCTAGCCACTCATCATTTTGGACTGGCAGTTTGATTCTGAGACGGGCAAAATGAATGCTTGTGACAAATGCTAAATTCTAAAAATAATGCATGAATAAATTAAGTGAACTCAAAACAAGACCAGACTAATATAGTAATAGCTATTTGCACTGACTGAACCCCCAGAAGGCACAGAGGTCTAGCTAACTGGTTTATGTTTTCAATGACAAATTTTGGACTGGCAGGCAGTTTTGGTGAAAATGACAGGCACTTGTCAAATCCTAGCTAAGACCTTGCTCTGAAGTACAAGTAGGGGGCAATAACTCTACTGATGGGTGTGGAAGTCAAAAGAAGAAAAAACGATGATGTAATTTGGACCAGTATTCTTTAAGTTTTGTCATAAAATGTACTCGCACTCTTCAAGTTCGCTTGTACTCACTTTCACACAAAACATTCTCACTGAATAACACCTAAACTACATAATTTTTTTTGATCATAGCACTCCCGTCACATTTTGGGTGCAATCTATGACATGACCATCTATTGGGTAATTCCCGTTGAAATCAATACACCTCCTATGGAAGACATGACATTCACTCCCACACATTTGAAATGGAGTAACCCTATTTGAAATTCCCACTCCCTGTGTAGGAGATTAAGGTCATGTCTTCCATAGAATAGTCCATTTGGGTGATGTTGTAAGTCTACAAGGTGCATAAATACATGTACACCCACAATCTAGATGCACTTTGCGTCGTTGGGCAGGAAAAATCTCATGTGCTTGTGGCCCCTGAACATGTATAAAACAAAACTGCCAACAGGTTACATTTTATATAGAATTGCAGATTCATACGTAGTGGTAATAAAATGAAAGTAAATTAAATTAAACTTCAACACTACTTGTTTATTTTCGCTTACCGGGAGCGCTTTCGAGGAATCAAGAAACAAGGACCTTCACTTAACCGAGACACAGGATTAGAATTGGATCCTGTGTGGGACAACCTGATCAAACCCAGCGGCACCAGCGGCAGGACTTTTCCGACTTCTGTGACGTCATCCAGGTTGGTCTCTAGCCGTTTCCAGGAAATGCATCAGAGCCATCAACATCGGCTGACAACGAGGAAGTTCCTCGGCGCTCCCGGTAAGCGAAAATAAACAAGTAGTGTTGAAGTTTAATTTAATTTACTTTCAGGTTACATTTTGTTTTAAACATGTTCAGGGGCCAATAACACATAGGAGGTTTTTCAGCAACGTTTGGTTTCAACCATAGGAATTCAAAGTTAAGAGTCAAACATGCTCATCTCTCAGGACATAGTTCATAAACCCCAATATATGTATACTGACTATACTCATAGAATGAACTTCAGGTATGTTCATACAAAAACTCATACCCCACATCACAAAGTGAACTTCTGAGCTGTAATTGTTGCATTGAGTAAATGAATGATGCATCTATGTATGAGACCATTTTTCGTATAGTGTGATATTGCAGCCTGCAGGTACTGATGTGATCGTACAAAAGACGCTACATTCCTACCTTTTTGTCCTATATCAGGTGTTATGTACATGTTATGCAGTTTTCACTAAGCACTGCAAACATGCACTCAGCTTCACTACGAATGACTTTGAATTTGATGTATTCAAGCTCATACACAGGGGGGCTTTGCAACCCTCAAATCCATTGTCGACTTTCTGACATATTTTCCAATAAAAAGGTCCAAAAATATGAGAAAATTCAATTGCTTGGTGCTTCAAAAAGTCCACAAAAGGCAATTTTTAAGGGGTTTAGGTCCACTTTTTACACAAAATCTGTGCATCCGCACTTTTTATTCGTAAAATGTCTCCTTTTTGGAAGTTACACACCCCCAACAAAGAAATCCTGCATACTGCATGGCCTGGATCATGCAAGTACTAGAGATCTAGTACTTCCATGCCTGGAAATGTGTTATGCGTTGTTAAAATCCAATGTAATTTCACGTTTACGTGGGAGTAACATTCACCTTGCTATGCTGCTGATCAATGCAAATATGGCCCTTTTCCGTGTCACACTGAATCACTTTCTTGAATTTGATATATAATATGCATTGGAGTGTGTGTGGCTAATGCATGCCACAAATTCAGAGCTACATTCTTTCATTTGTGTTGCCTAGGCTGTGGTGAAAGATTGTGAAATTTCCTTCTATTAGTGATTCGAAGTTTAACAGCACAGTTTATATCAGCCTTTTGTAGACGCATTTAGTTTTTTTGTGCTCTTTTAGTCTGTCTCATCAAGTTAATAATGCCATTTCACAGTTGCAGATTCGAGTTGAGTGCGCTAACCTAATCCTGTGGGGTGTATACATACATTTGTATATAAGTTGAGTTGATGACGTAACCACGTAATTGCACTGATTCGAACCTGCCACTGCGATATCAAACATGGCATTACTTTGAACTTGAGAAGAGACACACTATAGTAACTAACCTACAACAAAAAACTAAACACTGCATTTTCACATCAAGAGAGACCAATCTTAATTCTGTATGCCCGGGCATATTAGGAATTCGGTGTAAATCCACTAGGAGACGCGATCTCAAATACGGACATAACCTTTCAGTTGACTTCCATTTTTTGTTGATATTTTCTGTATCAAGTTTCAACACATTTCTCCAATTTATCAACCAAGTTTTTAAGCGACTTGGTCTTTGTCATATCTCTGAAATTCCCTTGAAAAAAATGCTAACAATGAGAATAGAAGCCTGGATAGCAGAATATACATCCGCAGACAACCAATTTATGATGAATACTACGTCTATTTTGAGTATAAGCATTGTGAAAGCCTGTCAACGGCTTTCAATCTGGGCTCATCAATATGAAGGATGAAGGTTTTATAATCCTTTGAAAAAACAAAAAGAGTTCTAAAGTGCCAGCGCTGCATATGATGAAGCAAAATGAAATAGTTTGCCATGATTATCCTACAATTTCTATATTACTTGCAGTTTTAGGGCGCCTAGGACTTTTCATAAGAGAGTAAGAAGGGGCAGGGAACTTTCATGGGGGTAACATTTGATGAAAATATTCAAGAGTGGACAAAAAAGTACAAAAAAGGCCTACAAATCTTTAAATATCATGGTAGCCAGCATCTCAAATGGGAGGCAAGAGGGAGGGGGACAAGACTTCTAAGGGGAGGGAGGGGAGGGCAGATTCTTTTTTTTTTTTTTTTTTTTTGCAGAGCGGCGTCTGACTTTGTGTGGGTTCCGAGCCGGCCCTCAGCGCCCCCTCTATTGAAAATTTGTGGATCTGCCCCTGGCTGTCCCCTTGTCTACACCACTCAGATAAATTACTCATAACACAGCCTTTATCATGGACCCTGTTCACACTTAGGAACTCTACTAATTTGTGTGTTAACAGGGTCGCTGCGTTTTTGGAGGGATTAAGTTCAAATTATGATTTTTTTTAAAATCAATTACTTCTCTGCTTGGTGTACACACCCAACTAGAACATGAGGCACAACTTTAGAATCTGGTACGCAGTTGCGTAGATTTTTTTTTGACATTGGGGGGATGGGGTTAGAAACAAATTCTTGAAGTATAGTGAATCCAGCACTTTTTGGTGACATAATAAGTTTATTTTACAAATGCGCGCGAATTGTGCGAAAGATTATGCCATTTTGAAGCTAAACTAATGAAACATGGTGCAAAACTGGAATAAATGCGCGTGAAGCGCACAAAGATTTGCACTTTTGGGGCTAAAATGGCCAAATATAACGTTACTTTGGTCAGAAACCCACATACAGGCTTCAACATTGGGGGGGGGATGATTGTATGGACCACCCCCCGGCAAAATATTGGGAGTCATTGTTATGACTCCCAATGACTCCTCCGGGATCTACGCCTATGCTGGTACGCCACTACTCACGGAATAAAGCGCAGCTCGTAGGTGGCGTACCATATGTATTGTAAAACCTATACTAGCCGAACATGTACGATGTACTAGCTACAGCTGATGAGCAATAAGCTAGACAGCAGCCAAGGTGACCTTTCACTTCAAAGGTCACTTCCAACATTTTCAAAACAAATCGCTATTCTGTTTCCAAAATGTCACCAAATTAACCACCTTTCCCAGTTAGCCTCTTTTGCACACATTCGTACGATAGGTCTTAATCCTATGACAGATCATATTGCCTGGGTGTGAGACTAGTCGAGGCAAGTGTTACTGATGGTAATTCCTGTTGAGTCAAAGCGGGGTACTTCCTACAAGCAGGAAACACAGCGCTAAGATATCAAACATTACAATCTCTAATGACACAGTTCTTTAACCCCTAAAATGCTTCTACACACAAAGAATGACCTTTAGATATGTTGGGTACAAAAACTCATGTTCCATAACTTAAGGTCAAAATTTAAGCCAACTTGTTTAATGGGAGGTCATTGTGCTATGCTGTCGGGTATGAGTTTAGTATGGCTCATAGTGCAGTCAGCCTAATTAACCCTACTTTGAGCTGAATGAGTTTCAATATCAAATCTCAGTATCATTCTGATCACATATTGAACCCATATTGTGTACTGTGTATTGACAAGATTTAATTGTTATTACTCGGGCTGTATCAAATTATTATAATTTTTTTTTCCTCGTCCCGCCTCATTTTCTGGAAGTGGTCCATATTTCAATTTTCAAGCGTAACTTTTGATTTTAAAGCTCCAGTAAATTTATTGCGATGATAAATAGTTAATTTAGAGCAACATGTATCACTTTAAAGAAATTTTTATTTATCTGTATCTTACAACAAAAGAGGCAAACATCATTTTCCAAGAATGTGTCAAAAAAGAATAACTACTTGCTAGCGATACCATTTTTGCACTATGAATAAAAACTCATGTCCTCATTAATCCACGATTTAATTTTATGCGGCTTAAAATGGATTGACTATTATTCATTAAAACAAATGAACAAACAAATAAATAAAGGGCCTAAAAAATAAATAATGAACTAACAATCAACATATATGAATGAATCAACAAATAATAAACAAACGGAAGAACAAATGAATGGAATAAATGTTTAAAAGCAATGAATGATGTGCGATTTGCGTAGATTTTCATTTTTTTTAATGGTTTTTTTACTATCAGGTATATGTCCTATTTTAATTTCAGGCTGATAAAATTGCTATTTCATTGTAACGCCTATATCGCCCACTGCGTGTATCGATGCATTGGCGAAAATAAAAATCTTACTGTAATTAAAATATTTCAGGCATAGTCTTTCACATGGTATGAACCCAGTATTAGGCCAATGAAAGTCGATTTTGAGTTTCCCGTCACCCGCCCTCACTTCATTTTCTGACCCTCACTTATTATTGTGATTTTCCAAAAAATACTGATAAAAACTGGTTATATTTGCAAAAAAAAAAGATGAATATCCATTTATTTTTGGTGGAAAAATCAAAATCAAAACATACATTTTGCTGTCAACCTTGCAGACTCTTTTTAATATACTTTTGAATCTCATTTGGGCTAAACATCCATCTACAAGTGATTGAGCGGGAAATAGCAACACATTTTACATACGTGTTGGTCATATAATGAAAGGCAGAAAAATAATGAATAATGAATAATGAAAAAGTACACTTGTTTTCAGAAATCATGTGACAGGAAACTCAAAATTGACTGTTAGGGCCTTACAATCATGCACAAAGTAGAAATTCAACAAAAATTGAGGGTGTCACTGCGAGCAAATCACACATTACACCTTTAAGTAAAATCAAAATTACCCAGCATAGATGTTTAGCATTTCTCCCCACAGTAACTGCCAATACTCCTTTCTACTCATAAGAAATTCAGACAGACCAATTGACATCACCGTTAGACTATGCATGCAGTAGACACTGATATGTAGCGAGGTATGTCTGTATTTTATTCCTAACTGTATGACACCAATTGAGGCACAAGGATGCAATTAAAGGGGCACTTCCTGAAATATGTTACATTTCTTCCCTCTTAAACTTTGAAGCACTGATTTAGAACATGGCAATGCATGAACAATTTGGGTGCTACTCAATAGAATTTAGCCACAGACCCCTTCTAGGGTCTGTGATTTAGCTTTGGTTTCATTTTTAATCCTACCGTATTCTCTGTATTAACCCTAACGCCAAAAATGCTTTCGAAGGGAAAGAAGTGAGGAATACAGAGAGAAAACAAAGAAGTTGTTTGCTCTGGGTGGGAGTCGAACCTGACACCCCTCACATGCCGAGCACTAGGTCGCTAACACTTAGTTACAGGTCTTACGCTGGCCAGCGAAAGCGTGCCAATAATAAGGGTGATTGCATCATCACATCCCATTGAATGTGTGTAAATTCATTTCATTGTTTTCATTATAAGCACCTCCCCAAAATGAATACAGTGAGTAGGCCTAATGGGTGGGGGTGGGGAGGGGGCACAGTGTCATCGCCCCGATATCTTCATGGCAGAAATCACCATGGTAGGTTGAATCCACCGCCACGCATGGCCATTTTGTTCCGACCTGTTTAATAGTTTTGAGTCGCATACTGGGCCGAAGGACATCTGACTAAGGCTACTGACAATAGCCCGGTGACCATGGGTGACTGACCTCGCTAGTGTGTAAGTGACCATGGTAAGCCATATAAATATTTAGGGATTCAATCATGTTTCACCGTTGTTCATCACCGCTTAACAACGATGCGGCGTTAAAGTCATGCGGTTTATTTCGCGAGGGCAGCTTTAGCTGCCCGAGCCGAAGTAAACCACGCAGACGCCGCGGCCCCATCGTCGTTAAACCGTGATGAACAACGGTGAAACATGATTGAATCCTTTCAACAACGAAAAGAAGCTAAAGATCGTATAATTCACGATTATTTCACGAGGAAATGTCAGTTAATCATTGTCACTAAGCCTTACAAAGACTTCGATGATTTCTCTGTTAATATCATCAATAAAACTACAGAATAAAACGGCCAAACTTAGCCGCTATCCGAAAATCCTGAATTCAACTTGTAAGCTTGCATACGCACAAATGTTCCAGGCATGACGAATTTTACGCGCTCTCGCGTAGAACGCGTAGTCTCGCTTCGCGTTCAGATACGCTTCAGTAAAAGTGTGGATTCATCACGGATTAACAACGGTTGGCTCCTGTACAAAAGGTATAGGAGGAGTTGTTGAACTGCTTTTAGACTACCTCCACAATTGGCCTGTACACTGAGCTATATCGTCGGCACATATAAAATCAGAATTATTGTCAGTTTTTGAGTTCAAGATGCAAGATTCTTTCTCAAGACGCTAGCTAACGACTATCATATCTATTCAAACCATATATTCAAGTGCAAGGAACCACATCTGGCTTCTTTATTAGACGAAATCATTTACGGGAGATATTCATCATTTTCTACCCCGGTATCCAAAGATTTTCATATCAAATATCTCATATCAAACTTGTGCATAGCACATTCACGTGTATCGGTCCCGGGTATTGATTTTAGTATCTCTGATGCACCAAGTAATTATTAGCCAGGTGATGTCGGTGTGGGGGCGGACACTCACATGTAAAGTGAAGGTAGTATGGGTCCTTGGCAGTTCACGAAGACCTACTGACATTGAGAATCAGGCTCTGGTTCTTATTTTCACTCCACATAGACGAATCCAATTTCACACATTCCTACTCCTCAATGGCAGCCATAGCCGACAGGGACCCAGCTAACTCACCTAAAATGTGAAATGATGCGGCTTTTGAAGGGTATTTTAAACTGCATTCTATCACCCGTGTTACACATAGACAAAAGAATGATGACAGTTTACAACAAAGAATCTAACATCGAATTTTAAGCGGGTTTAATCCACCCAATTGGGCACTCACAACACCTGTTTGGTGCATGCGGGAACCAAATATGACCGACCAAATCCTGACCATGACTTGGCTCGTTGGATTTGTCTATACATTGGCCCAATTTTAGTTGAGTAGACCAAACAAATATGTTGATATTTCAGTTTAGAACTCCCCTAATTTGCCGGAAAATCGGTTCAGTTCCCAAAATCAGTTCATCAGTTCCGAAACCTCAGTTTTTGCCCCACACTTGTTCCATTTCTTCTCTCCAGTGACAGTGAAATATATGTTGTAATGAAGCCAGTTGAATTATGCATATACTAGTAGTAGAAAACCATGCTATATCTGATAGCCCAACAAAATTAATTACAAAAGGAATTACACCAAAGTTATTTGATAAAAACTTATGAGCTACATTTAATGTTAACAGGTCGATAGTCTGAAGGGTGATTCGTCCAAATACCCACTATACTAATTTAGTTATAAACCTGAATACTTACTCTAGCCCTAAACTTCACCCTAACCAATAACTGTGCTATATAACCTAAGTGCTAATCCTTAAACCCTATACATTTTAAATTCTAACTTTAACCCTAACCCAACCCTATCCATAACACTAAACCCTAATGTTAACCCTAATCTTATCCTTCAACCGAACCTTAAATACCCTAAACGCCAACTTTAACCATCTGCGGACTACTGATGACCCTTAACTGACTAATACTAGGCTGTTCCCCTAATGATCAACTTGACCTACATGTACAGGCCTAAATGTGCTTTTCACCATTTAACTTTCTTTGATTGAGCAGTTGAGGCAAACTATTTCATACAGATACAGAGTATCTTTCCATGTCCCTTTAAAATCAGCCATTGCATGAATTGTCTGCAGGCGTGGTAATTCATGAACACAGAGAACTGCCTTAAAAGGTGATATTTAAAAGAGAAAGGCCAATTTGCATTTTGTTCAACCACGGTATATGGTACTGGATTTGACTATTAAAAAAGTCATTTCATTAATTTACAGGCTGAAGGGGCAGGCTCCAGCAAGATTCATTCTCGCACAGATTCTCTTTTAAATAGTTTGTGTGAATCTAAAGAGATTCGTGAAGATTTGAGCCTCGATGCTATTCGTGAAGATTTGAGCCTCGATGCTATATTTAGTAAATGAGGAAGAATCTTAAGATTCATGTAAAATGCTGTTGTTGGTGGATTCTGACAAAGTGAAAAAAAAAATTCTACACCTGAGGGGACTACCACTCCCGGGGGGTACTCAAGTTTGATTTTGGTAGGGGTGTGCCACTCAGAATTTGAAAGTGGACCCATAAATATACCAATTTTTAAAGAAATTTGGACCCATTGATATACCAAAAGTCAACATTTTCGGCCAAATTTAACCCAAATTGTCATTAGTTTTTATAAATTTTCCCGAATTTTTTTGGAAATTTTGGCTAGATTGAGGCAAAATTTAGCTATTTTTTTAGAAAAAATATTTGAGCTATTTAAAAAAAAAAAAATTGAAAAAACTCCTATACCAAAATTGGCTTAGAAAAAGGGGTTAATGATATACCAAAAGGCCGAAAATGCTACCCATATTTGCGGCACATCCCCATATGGTCATTTATACTAAGTCCCCCCCTGGGCTACCACTTCGGTAGGCAAGGGTTTTTTTCAGCACAGGTCTTTTCTATTGCAGAAATGCAGAATTCAAGCTAGAGGGGGGGCAAAGTATTTTAGGGAGTGCCAAACACTGAAAATTTGA
This sequence comes from Amphiura filiformis, assembly GCF_039555335.1. NCBI lineage: Eukaryota > Metazoa > Echinodermata > Ophiuroidea > Amphilepidida > Amphiuridae > Amphiura > Amphiura filiformis. Next base: position 52,536,806 of record NC_092646.1, on the reverse strand, counting down.
TATTCTTTGCTAAAATCTACTATCTTATTTCAGATCATTTCCCTTTTATTTAAATACAGCAATGTCCTTTTATTTTCGATGATAAAAAATATGCTTGCCAAATGTTTCAAGTATCAACAAGTCTACAAATATGTGGTATTTTTACCAAACAAAGTTCTTGTGTTGTTGTTTCTGTACATGCTGTTACTATGGGCAATGACATTATTGGTGATAATAACATTACTTAGGATTAACATATTCTTCACATATCAAACAAAGAACATGATAATTCCATCCCCATTCTCTTCCAATTCCACTCCAATGTACAAAATCCAAAGGAAACCCAATGCGGACTTTTAATAAAAGGTCACATGCTTTGGTTGATTTGTCATGAGATATGTGAGTAATGTATATGGGTTATCCCTGACTATTGACTTATCCAATGTAATCACAAATATAAACTTTTGTACTCCAATTCACAATTATATGGTTGACATCACCACCTACTCAGTGCAACCTTTGGTAGACTAAATGTATACCAATGTATACAGAGTTGACAACTTGGCAATTGTATATTTAGGAATACCATGGTGACATAGGATTTGAATCAAAGTCTTGAATTAAATCGTTACTGGAACTATTACAACTTACTACCTTGCATCTGATACCATCAGACTTCATTAGGCAACTGACCTGCTGGCCAGGCCATCAAGAACATCCCTAGTCCTCTTCAAGTGTCACATGACCAGCCCAGCAGGTCAGTTGCCTCATGACGTCTGATGGTATCAGAGGCAACGTAGCAAGTTGTAAAAGTAAGTTCCAGTGAAAGATTTAAGGCGTAATTCAAATGGCTACCTCAATCAGGTAGCCCTTCAAGAAGAGTCTCCGCCAGGCCTGTAAAGCTGGGGGAGTCCTTCCTGCAAAAAGTCCCCTTTTCTGGGTAAAAACACGATGACAGAATGACAAATAAGGTATAAATTAGGAAATAAAAGTTAACCAAAGGGACCACAGTTTTTTTCATGTAGAAAATGTTCAAAATACATATTTTTAGGGGGTGAAGTTTATTTTCTGCATCCAGACAATTTGGAAAAGGTCCACATTTTGGAAATCCTGCACATCACGCAAAAATATCGGGTGTACAAGCCTAGTCTTAGTGAGGCCGGCAGTATTGGGTTTGACAAGCCCCCCTAATGACCTTAACCAAGGTCCTTTTTAAAGGATGACCCGGCTGTAGAGTGTCAGACTCTGACAAATATATTGCAAACATTTGGCAATATTTCTTTCTTTTCGGTTACAATACATGCAGCTGTACATTAACATGGTCTACGTGATGAATGAATGTATCGGTTTTTCACACCAAAGTCCATGTTGGCTTTGAAATTATGCACCCTTATCTATATGTCTATAATTAATATTATGTACCTACTCTTATTAAATATAGTCACTCCAGATGTTTTCAACTTTTAATAATTAAAATATCCAACATCTGTTTCTGAGCTTGCATGCTACAATTAAACGTTTTCCATTGATAATTTTATTTCATTTTTCCATGCCGCCAAGCCAAGTCCAAAACTGAATACTTTTCCATTATTTGTCCACAAAGGAGATCAGACTGATCAAAGTCTTTATACACTGAGTGACAGCTGATGCTTAAAATTAATTTCTACCAAAACAAAATGAACAATAACAAAATCTCATTGTGATCCTAAACTTATTGTATTATTGTAATAAGTTCCATGAAAGTCATTTTCAAGCTGATCTTGACCTATACCCATTTGTAGATATAGGTACTCAGCTCGACACATTATTTTGACACAGCCTTTTTTTTAAAGTCGGGAATATCTAGGCATTAACAGCTGAAATCTAGGAGATAACGCTGACAAAACTTCGGCCAGGCACAAGTGACCTGATGAACGAAGGGGGGGGGGGTTGCCGTAGGTAGCTGGTCAGGTTTTTTTTTATAGGACAGGCAAATGTAGCCGACAATCGGGCGTTACCCTGATCGGAACCACCTGTAAACGAGGTCTTTATCATGGATCATCTGCCACATCATTACCAGATGAACCATGGGGAGAGCAGAGATTTTTTTTGTCCTGCGGGGAATTGATCCCGGGACCTCTCGCACCAAAGGCAAAGATGCTTTTTAAACATGCTCTACTTCGAGAACTTCAAAAACCCAGTTACCCCTCCACCTGAGAAAAAAAAACCTTTTTTGACGGGAGTGGGGTGGATGGAGCTGTCACTGGGGTTAAGCAGTTTAGGGATTGCCCAGGTCGAAAGGCCCTAATTAGTAGGTCTAATTCACAGTACAATCATACGATTTTCTGACTGAAAAGATGAAAGTATCTCTCAATATAGGGTGAATGAAAGATCCGATAGGAATCAGCAGAAACCACTCTCAACAATTTGGCTAATTTGAGTTTGCACATTGTGTGAAACAAAAAAAAAATTGTGTGACTGTGTCCGTCAAAGCAACTGACGTATTCCGATTGATGGCACTCTCGGCACGTCTGATCTTAACCTAGTCCTAAAATAGCATGTGACTTATAAAAGGATTGTTTTAGAGTTCTTTTGTTCAAATAAAGCCACACCAATGTCATGTATTGGATGCATTGTCATAGCAACATGACCATCTGCCGGTATGAGTGATTATTTGTAGAATAAAGTCAGACACTTTTTAAATTGGGCTGATTTAAATACAAAGAAATATCATTTAGATATTATGATACGATAAATTCTTAAAATCTACAATAAAGTGGACTATTTCAGTTAACACCCATACACCCCTTGGACATGACCTTATATAATCTTCCACACAGGGAGTGTGAATTTCAAATGGGATTACCTGAATGGGTGACTCCATTTTAAATCTACACCCCCTGTGTGGAATATTATGGTCATGTCTTCCATAGGGGGTGTATGGATTTCAACCAGAACAGCCAATTAATATGACAGTTTTGTTTGTCAAAATACAATACCTAATATTTTGTTCTCATGGTTACCACTGTTATTGTATGACATCAAATTTTATTGAGCAATAATAACTATTATTAGCATGATATTGCTTGTCACATGATGTACATTTTATGTCACTAAAGCAGTGATGTGGCATATTTATGCTGGCATATTGCTGGAGAGTAGTTTAGCATTAGGCCAAGTAAAATAAAAAACATGTTTCACGTCAGGTCATAATATAGTTATTATTAAAATTAGTTATAATGGAATGAAGAGAACTACATTTGGGGGAAAATCCTGTATGGAATAACAAAAACCCCATCATTTATGGGGAGGGGATATCAGCTACCGAATTTGCTATTCCACAAGGCGATTTTTAAAAAACATATATTATATACTCTATATAGGCATGTGCCCTTTGTTGAGGTGTTTTAGCTGAAATTCAACAACTCCTCCTATACCTTTGTACAGGAGCCAACCGTTGTTAATCCGTGATGAATCCACACTTTTACTATAGCGTGATACGCTGTGACGCCGAAGCGAGACTACGCGTTCTGCGAGAGCGCCAGTAAAATTCGCCATGTTTGGAACCTGTGTGCGTATGCAAGCTTTACTAATTAAATTCAGTATTTTTCAGCGGCTAAACATTGCAGTTTTATTCTGTAGTTTTATCCCAGTTTTATTGCTGATTTTAGCAGAAAAATCATCGAAGTTTTTGGAAGGCTGAGTGGCAATGATTAACTGACATTCCTCATGAAATAATCATGTGAATTATACGATCTTTAGCTTCTTTTCGTTGTTGAAAGGGATTCAATCATGTTTCACCGTTGTTCATCACCGCTTAACAACTCTTCGCGTCCGGTAGCGTCTGCGTGGTTTACTCGCTCGGGCAGCTAAAGCTCCCCTCGGAAGTAAACCACGCAGACGACGAGGTGATGAACAACGGTGAAACATGATTGAATCCCTAATTGACTTCCAATGGAGAAGGGAGGGGACAAGCTCTCTAGTCAAAAAACAGGGAATAAGTCAATGCCAATGTAGGAGCGGGGTCCCGCTCTAGTCTAGTCTAGTCTAGGCCTGGAATAGCACCATAACTGATAAACTTTCCTGTCCTCCACGAGGAAGCATTCACACACCTACATCCTATAAACCACAATGTTTTTGTGCATTCATCTAAAACAAATGAAACACCCTTTGCCTCAAAATTGAATGTATGTCCAGTACTCAGCTTCAGATTTTAAAAGCTGTAGAATCATAATGTTTACATTTGCTACCAAAAGGCCCCAATGTGAACCACACAGGGATGCTGGGTCTTGTAAGGCCAAGGTTGCCACTGAACTGCAATCTGATAGCTGCTCTAGAGGTAATTTTTGATGATTTAAACCTCATTTTTGAAAGGTTTCCTTTCCCCTACAAATAAAAAAAAACAAACATACACTGAATTTCAAAATCTACCAGTTTTCACTAAGTTCGATGTTTCTTATCCCACTAATACCAAATTAACACGGTTTTAGCAAAAAATGGGCAGCATTTTAAAGACTTGTATTTGACCCACATTTTAGGCAGATATTCTTTAGCAACCTTGGCAATAGAGTAATAGCAATAGCTGCCAGGTGGGAGAATGATCATCCACGAAAAAACCTAAAAGTTTGAAAAAGCCTGAAAAAGTGTGTGAAATTAGGCTAAAAAGGCCAAATATGGCTGAAAATAAAAGAAAGTGTGGAAATTTGGACCAAAAAAAAGTCTGAAAATTCTCATGCCTGTTTATTTTGTTAGATTCTGCCCGGCGGGGGGTGGGGGGGTGTCACTCCCACTGTGGCCTGTATACCATCCGCGATAATCAACTTATGAAAAGCACCCTAAAACAAGGATTTAACCCTTGGCTAAAACGATAACATGCGCCTGTTTTCACACCATAAACAGGGATTTTATTCCTTGCATCAAATTTCATACCCTAAATTTCATTTCCGCGTATTAGCAATTGCAATTTTGCTACCCTTTTTTCAAATTTTTCATGTTTTTGACACCCTATGCCTACCCACGAAAAACTACCCTTTTTACGCGTTTTCATTATCGCGGATGGTGTACAGGCCACAATGGGAGTGACCCCCCCCCCCGGATTCTGCACAATACAGAATGCAGACAATATCACATGTCTATAGGGCAGCTATTGCAAATACAGCAGCACTCCATGTCAAGTATGTCAGGGACAACCCACTCAGTGAAATACCTGTCTGATGAATGCCTCATTCATTTTAGGTCAGGGTCAACACCCTGACCCTCTTGTGTTCAACTCTGCTATTGTGTAGGCTATTTTGACAACCAAAAATATTATGAATAGGCCAAAGCCAATAGGCCCATTCCATGTCAACTCCAGGGATGTGCACCGCAGCACCTCTTCAATTTTTTCTTTTTCTGTGTGGTGGTAGATATTGATGATAAAGTAAATCAAAATTTGAGCTTCATACTGCATTTACCTTACTGATCAGTTTGAAATTTAGAGGGTCCCGTAAAAATGTGTGCCATTCTCAGAAATGTTGGAGGTCTATAAATGTTCAAGGGAACCATTTACAACTTTGAAAAGTTGATCCTGGGGTAAATTTGTCTGAATTCAAATTGGCATTTTCCTTTAGGGGGGTCAAAGATATAGGGCCCTCAAAATGTACAACCGTTCCAGGACCAACTTTGGGGTCAATACTCCAAAAGCTAAAAATATTTTACTGTCCAATATTGCCATCAGAGCCCTTTGGTAGGACATTACTCTTATCAAAGGCCTATTAGAATACTTTTAGCTGAATATTACCCATAAAACCCCAATTGTACATTTTTTGGAGTTTTGACCCCCAAAGTTGACATTTTGTCCTGGTATGGAAGATATGTCGGACAACATTGCATTTTGAGGGACCCTATATCTTTAAAGTAAAGGAGTTACATAAAGTTTTCTGATGCCAGATTTGAATTCTAGCGAGTTAAGTACTCCAGGATACATACTTTTCAAAGTTGTAAATGGTTCCCTTTATACATTTATGGACCTCCAAAAAGTTGTCTTAGGCTAATGCATAACATTTTTACGCTGACCCCCTAAATTTCAAATTGATGCTACGGAAAACGAAATGGAGTATGAAGCTCAAATTTTCGAATTTTACTTTCTCATCAATATCTACCACCACACAGAAAAAGAAAAAAAATTGAAGAGGTGCTATGTGCACATCCCTGAGTTGACATGGAATGGGTCAATAGAGCTCTCAGATCGCCTCCCTGCTCAAATACACCCTAACAATATCAGGCATATATATTTCACTTCATGTGCATTGTATTTAATAGCGCTATAGTATAACTATGGTCAAAAGTACACACATTTTCACAAGAATATGCTGCAGGATTAAAAGTAGCATTTGGAGAGAGAGCTTTGGTTTGCTGCCCAAGTCCTACATCTTTTCAATGGCTTTCAACAATCTTGTTTAAAAAAACAAACATCTGTGACGTACCGGTAAGACAGATATTTTGTACTACCCCTTTTGTATCATGATAAAACTCTTTTCATATTAGCCCCCCTGTATCCCACAAATGCCTCTTTTGCTACCATTAGGCCATGTGGCACAATCTAATCCACTGGGGTCGAAATAGCAAATGTTGAAAATTTAGTTATTACCATTCCTAATTAACTTGCTCAGTATATTAATTAACCCCATCACTTGGTTGCAAATTCATGCAATTTTTAACAATTTTCTTATGTTTTTTTATTGTTTTTTGCTTATTTTTTACCAAATATCTATGACAATCTTTGGCCTAATTGAATCTGATGTGACAGGTCTGTTCTTGTAAAATGCACACTAAAGGCTTAATGCATAATTAGCTAACTCAAATAATCCAACATTTGTTTAGTTGTGCCATGCACAATATGCCAATTGATCCAAGTTAAGTTTACATTGAGCATTGGATCTCAAGGACTATCAAAATTAATTAAATTTTGGTTTCTGAAAACCAAAATCCCAAAAAGCCATTTTCAAGAGTCATGGACCAGCATGCTGGCCCCGCTCCTCCCCTGATATCTCCAAATATAAGATAGCAAAAGTGAAAAAGTTCCCACCCATGTTCACACCTTTAATACTTGTTTACATACCTTATGATAAAGCACCATATATCCAGATTGTTACCGTCAAATCGCACTACAAATTTATTTCCAAAGTAAAATCCCCGTATAAATCCAATAACTCCTCTAGTTTGCAGCTCGGTTTGTAACAGGATTTCCAATGATCACACCTACACCTATACTAGCACCTCTATGTAAAACATAGAACACTAATGTCGACATACACATACAATGTGGTATAGGCACATGTAATGCTTTTATAATAATCAACCTTATTTTATTCCTGTCTACATGTATGATGTAGCAGAGTTGGTTAACACACGCACACGCTGTATAAACTTCCTTCTTCGATCCGTCATCAGATGACAGCCAAGCCTAGCTAGCCGGGTGTGACTTTCAAACCTTCATCATTTCAGAAATTTATCATACAACTATTAAACGATGGTTTTCCAGAGTATAAATCCAAGTTTTAAATCTCCATGTCTGGTTATAAGATTTGTTTAATGGTATTGCGATGCGGCCATCCGACATGAACAGTCAGCAGCAGCAGGGTGAATACAGAACTCACCGAACCTATAGTCAGGAAGTCATATGGCTGTGCATATTGTACATTTCTCTGTGTATATTACTTGTGTACATGTCTAGCTCTGTCTAGGCTATAGGACATTCCACACATGTGTACAGGGGTAATGGCACAGCCTGGCATCCACAAATTATGTCACGTTCCTCAGGCGTGAAGTTTCTCTGAATTGGGTATAATATAAATTACCTTCCTGCTCTTCACATGTTTTCTCAAGGCAAAATAACACACTGATTTAGCATTTATAATAATAATATTACCATCTTTAAATTTCGCCATATAGATTTTGATTTTATTGGTGCTATTATTCTAAATACAAATGCTGACATCTCTTTGAATTCAGATTACTAAAAAGAAGATACCCGGTACCTAAGATTCTTACACTTCCCATAACGCATTTCTTTCCCTGTATTTGCTATTCGGTGCAATCTTTGGTTGAACAAGGATCGATAGTGACAAAAAATACCTCAATTAACAGAGCTCATCCAAATCTTGCAATTGAGGTATTTTTTGTCACTATCGACCCATGTTGCACTCAATTAGCAAATCAGTACAGGGAAGAAATGCATTGTGGGAAGTGTAAGATATTTTCTCTAATTGCTGGTTATGTTCCCGTTTTAGTCTGATTTTTTTTTAGCCCACAAATGTCCTCCAAATCATTTTTATCCCAACTACATACCAATCCAGGAATCCTACTGACTTACGGTAATTGCCCTGTTGAGTTTTTTTTTTTCGCCAACCACCGATAATTATCTGCATTTCAATTCAAATTCGCCATGATAAAAGTGATGATGTAACAGGATTTACTACCATACCTGTAGATAAAACAATTTTTGAATATATTGCCCTGCACTTCAAGCAGGTTGCACTCATCACCTGTGTATGTCATAGATTGAACATACTACTAGTATTGCTATGGTAGTTAATTTTGTTACATCATCACTTCTACAGCGAATAAAGACAAGTTTATTCTTTAATAACGATTAACGCCCATCTAATCGCCCCCATTTTTCAAACAAAAAAAGTCAAAATGCAGACATTTCCATGCTATGTAGCATGATAAAGCACAGTAAGTAAACTTAAAGCTGGCACGTCATGATCGCTAAATTGCATGGACAAATCCTAAAAGGGATTATAAGCGCTAGCGCCCTAAAAAAGCAACACATTTGGATGTATAATACAATTTTATCAAAATTTGTTTTCCGCCTTTTTTTACTTATTCTTTTGTCACCCCATCGCTTTTGGCCGCCCCTGCTTTTTACAAGGGGGGGCTGGCACCCCAAAGCCCCCCAAATATGCGCATGTATATAACTAGAGCCTTGAAAAGAGTTGATTTTATGCGAATAGTAAGGTAGTAATTTAAAGCCAACAACCACACCAGTGTTGGGTTCTGTAACTTCTGTTTCTTGAACCAATTTAACAAATTTTAAAAGCTCTGAATATATTCTTGTATATTGCACACATTGATGTGCATTTTCATACACTAGGTTCAATTTTCAATCGTCATAATGTAATGCATACCGTTATGATGCATTCAAGAGAAGCCATACTTATTGTGATAACATTTAATGTTTTCTGTGTCGATGTTATGTCACTATATAATCAAACAAGTGGTGTGTGATAATGTTATTTTATCTTGTTCTGTATAAAGCTGTTGAACATCAAAATCAATAAACTTGTCAAGCAGATGTCAACTTTATTGAATTGCGACATTTCAAATTGGCTTATTTTGATGTCAATACAAACAAGGAAAAAAACTGTATACAATGTATGACAATCCACGCACTATGGACTACAATAGCCTCGCCCCAATGGCATAGTTTAATAACCTCAATTAAACAATCATAGTGTAAAATTTGACCTCAAGTTTCAGAGTATCAGTTTTTGTACCCAACTTTTCATAAATCATTCAATGAATGTGCAAATGTATTGGGGTTAAAGAACTGTGCCCTGATAGATGAACATGTTGCAAATCCTATTTTCTGTTTCTATTTAGTATACTTGAGTAGCTACCATACGGTGCTCTGCACACAACATTTATGTGCAACAGACGTAAACATAGCTACACATACATTATGTCCTACCAGGCCCTGGTCCTACCAGACTGTAGCTAATTGTCCATGCATGTCACATGAATATAAATCCACACCATCTTCTGTTACATATTTTATGGACACAGCAACTTCCAATAATGAGCTTTTAAAACGACCCCTTAGGTGGGCCAAAAATAGCATGCTCACGTAGCAGTCTGGATGAGGGCGCCAAACACACAACTGAGACAGATCACCATCTCTTACACACCGTATATCAACGACTCTTACACACACTGAACTACAGCTTACATGAGCCTACATGTAGTTACAGCAAGCACTATGCATGTTGACTGCATTGTGATTTGTTATGATATCGTCTGCTATTTTCAGCTCAAATTCACTTACCAGAAATAATAGACTTTTGTAATGGAATCTAGAAATTCACCTACATTGCCTGTTAATGCCAATGGGAGCTAGATCTAAGCATTGCCCCTGCATGTGCCCTGTTAATTTTGGACCCTAGATTCCAAAATTTTCTAATCTAGAACAATAATATGCAAAAAATCCCCCTCCTTCCAACATGCAGTTACCACCCAGGCCTTGTGGGTCTTGGTCCGTGACTGGGTCTACCCCATGCAACTTTATATGTGAAGTCCCAATACTGCTTCTATGGTACTATGATTGTTAAGTTCCTACAACTTGCACAATTTAGTATACATGTACATTAGTGTTTAAGTGCATGCAAATATATTATGGATAATATTTACTATTCTAAAAAAAATCTAATAGAACATTCAAACTATGGGATAAGCAGGTGGTTGCATTAGGGCTAGGATTGCAATGAAATGGTTTTATGTGAGTGAGCTAATAAATTGCAATTTCACCTGGATGCATACTGATCTAAACCTTTATTAAAATGTACAAATACCGCTAACCCATATCTTCATATATATGTATAGTGCAAAATAGCTTTTCTTTGTTTGTTTGTTCAAATGCTGGTGTTTTGACTTTCTTGAATAAGTTTTGTGGTTCTTGATATGGTTCATGGAGCAATTCTATTTCCTGAATCCTGTCAGATTATTTCAAGAACAACCAATTCACTAGATAAGCATTTGACAGCATTACATGTATGTTTATCTATGAAAGAGCTAGCAGGATGCAGCCATTGCATAATACAACTCTGATGCACTAACAATTTTGTGTGTGCAACTGTGTGCATCGCAATATAAAATGCAAAAAATCTTTGACCCCCCTCCTTCCAACATGCAGAAAATGTTTGGCTTACCAACTGCTTGACCGCCACCCTAGCATTCACCCCAAAATTATTGCCCATAACCTTACGATGTGATCAAGTAACATGAATCTCTAATCGAGCAGCTAACAATAACAAAACAGTTAAATCGCCACGCTAACCTAACATACCTAAACCGGGTTTCCAAGTATCAATAAACACCTTTGAAAAATGAACATTATTGTTCTTGAGAATATTTTCGGTTTGCATGCAAAACTTTCATATCTCTTACATGTAATCTTTTGGCTGCAATTATGTGTCAAACAACTTGCTTAAGATTTGATACTACTTTGTATTTGAGGTCGACAAACATGAATAAGCTTTGATTTTTCCCTAGAAGAGGTGATATCGGAGGGCTAAGCTTTTGATACTCAAACAAGTTATCACCTTCAGTTGATATGAAGATGACACATCCAACAGTACAGTTTTGAAAGCTCAGCAAATGTCATCTTCAGCTGATATAGATGAAGATGACACTTGCTTACAAAGCTCATCAGCAGGTGTCATCTTCAGACGAAGATTGCACCTGAGACGAATATAACTTATATTCGTCTCAGTATGACACCTAGAGTTTCAAAAGCTTAAAGTGTCATCATCAGATGATAGAGATAAAGATGAAACTTGCTGGGTATTGAAAGAGGTTCAAAAAGCTGAGTCCTCTGATACTGATTTCTCTTGAAAAAATATCAAATCTTACCCAACAGGGTCTCCCCGTCATTCCGAAATATCGTCAGTTCGAACCACTGTCAGTTCAAATTTGTAGGATTAGGGTTAGGTTTAGGGTTTAGATTTAGGTTTAAGGCTAGGATAGCACAGGCTCTGTGCTGTACTCTTATACCTATGATGATGATCCGCTACGCTCGGTGCTCGCTATTCGAGAAGCGTCGCCGTTTGTGGAATGGGGCTAGTTCTAGGTTAGGGTTATGATTAGGATTAGGTTAGGAACCTTAACCCTAAAAATTAATTTGGACTGACTGTGGTTCGAACTGACGGTGGTTCGAACTGACAGTGGTTCGAACTGACAGTGGTTCGGACTAAATACCCCTACCCCACAACTCACATTGCTTGATCACATCGCCCCTATGGAACATCTAGCCATGCATAATTAGCTATTTGTTAGTGCTCTATCTCACCTTTACCCTTAGTATCTTGGCTATTAGCTGCTACTGCTGATAATGGCAAGTCTGCTGTAGCTGCTGCTGTAGCTGATGAAGCATTTATTTCAGGTGTATCAATATTAACCTTCACCTCAACTCCAGCTGCAGGAGCTGGGTTTGAACCAGTGTCTTCAAGCGCACCAGGCTGTGATTCGGGATTTGAACCGGGGTCTTCAAGCAGTGCACCGGGTTGTGATTGATGAGCAGGGTCTGCTGTAATGAGCTGCTGTTGCTGATTATTTATCTCACCATCTGCTGAAGTGTCTATCAAAAGATCCGCACTAGAGTCCCCATGCTCTTGCTGTGCTGTATTACTGCTACTATCAAATTGAGTTGAAAATGGGTCTTGAACCTCTATCGAGGGATCACCGGCAGGCTGTGAAGCAAATGGATCCTGTGAAGCAAACGGATCCTGTGCATCGCCACCAGCCCCTAAATCCAACAATGGTTCTTGATTCTGTTCTAATGCAGTAGGATGCGAACCCAGGCCCTCCTCTTGAGGTTGTGATACAGGTCCTGATAAAAAGTCTACAAGAGGTTGTTCACTGTTATTGTCTAAATTGACTTCTATTTGTGGAGAAGAGTTGAAGCCGTCATCGCCGCCTCCTAATAATAGATCCACATTTGTTTGTTGCTTTGTTGACGGTCCGTTTGAAGTATCTACGAGAGCACCGCCATCAACAGATGTACCATCTTCGGCTCCGTAGCCTCCGTTCTCGTTTGGTTGATTATCTACGGCTGTAAGACACAAATAAGATAAAAAATATTAATTAGGTTAATGCTTTACACCAAGTCGGCAGATTTTTGTGATCAATTAAACATCTGAAGAACCAGAACACAATACTTACAACAAATAGTGGAGAAGGGAATTGACTGGAAAGAGGTGGTCCAAGTCACTTTCTATTCATTTAACCCTCTCCACATGGGTGTCGATTGCAGACGACAAGTTCCAAATTTTCTTTAAAAATTCAAAAAGTTCAGATTTGTACATTTTCATGACCATATTTGGAATCAGCATGAAAAATGCATTAAAATGAGTACAAACAAGCCCAGTATTGGTTCAGTCATTCATAAGATCGTGCTTGACATTTTGAGAAAGAAATCTCATAATGCAGATTTTTATGTTGAATCCTATATGGTCAGCACTCTGAGCATTATGCACAACATATGGCTTTTGTTTTACAAACTGGTAAATGAGAATAATAGACGAATAAGCGTGACCCTGTATAATTGCTGGTAGTAGTGGTATTAAAGTGAAAGTGTAGCCAAGCATAAATACGGACATAGCTTTCACGCTTTCCAATTGTAGTGTTACAACCAAATTAACGAAGGTTTTAAATCAAATGGAAATATTGCTCAAGTTGCCATGGTAACCAATACCACACGAAAGCTTCACTTACTGACAGGTCTTAAGATATGATCAGATGCCTCGATGCCGACGTTTCAATTTTGACATGCTACAAAAACTAATAAGATTTTGTCTGTATGACACAAGAAATTTAAAAGAAATACTAATAAAAATATAATCTATCAAAACTTGTATCTTGTCCAAACAGTTACCAACAGAAAATATTACTCGTCAGGAATTAAAGGCTCAAAGAATTGATATTTTTATTTGCGCTTTTTACACATTTCTTCCAAAAAATCACCAGTCCATTGAATGTTACTCACAGAAAACACTAGGGTGAATCGCAGCATTTCCCTGTTTTCTTTGAACCCCTTAGGATCATGATCCTGCACATTTTAAATACTTCAATAGGCCAAGTATGCAAGCAGCAAATGCGACTATACTTTCATTCACTTCAAGTTTAGTAGTGATGTACATTGTAGGTACATGGTAGTTGGTCCTAGTACGGAATTGTGTACCCTAACCTGATTTTGCAGAGCATACACATGCATACAAGGGCAGCGTGTCGGTACGCTTGTGGCGCAACTGCATAAAACTTTAAAAGTATCAACATTAATACCTAACTTGGGGTGATAACAAACCATGTATGAATAACATGTAACTCAGAAGTAGATTAAAGTTTATGAATTTACTTCAATTTAGCCTGGCTTGAGCATTTTGTTTGAGCCTGGTCCCATCAGGACCCAAGTGTGTCCCCACACAGAGTGACCATTTAAACAAACAAACAAGCAAACAAACAATAATAAAGAGAACATTTATGCAAACATACCCATGTTGACTACAAACAGTGATTCCCAGTCCCAACAAGTTGCCTGCATAAGAGCTGTCTCAACATAGACTCAAGCAAAATATGTTTTTCTGCGGTCTTTAATGACAACCTGAGATCTGACATGATCTAAACAACTCACATCTGACTCATTGTTGTTTTAAATTATTAGTGGTAATTTTGCACGATTCATTTTTCACTGCGCTGAAATTTTGCTCAATTAAGTTTTCACTGCAGGCGTTAATGATTCAATACGATTTATGAAGCCTAATTAGAGCTTTGCCAATTAACAATTGACGTTCCTTCTTAACATCATACACAAGAGTTTACATTTAATGTAGTTTGCTCTTGTACTTGCATTGGATCTTTGAAAGTCGCCTTTAAAATGTTCACAAAAATACATTTAATTCTGAGAAATGTGTCACTGACACATCAACTGACCTCAGCCTATTACAATCTTGGCATTTGTTACTGTTTATTGTTCTATAGATCAAAGTAACATATAATATTCAAAGTGACAAGGATCAAGGAATTGAGGTTCTTGCATTTAACCCACAATACAATGTGATAAATGTAGGTGATGCTCTAAGGTCAAAAGGTCATAAAGTCAGAGACATCATGATTAATAATTTAGAGCAGACTGGTCTTTAGGAGTTTTGACCCCATGACCCCATCATATGAAGCCCCAAGAAATTGTGCCATTGTATCTCTTTATATTTTTAATGAAATTTTGACCCTACTGCTTTACAGGAGGAACTGCATCAGAGGTTCCAGGGTTTAAATAATGTACAGTAAACTTATTCAAATGTTCATATTTATATGGATGCTGAACGTATTTTATACAATGCCAAACCTTGAAAACTAATTATCTGCCATGACTTAATTACCCATGGATCACTTATTGACAAATCAGGTCTGGTGTATTGGAAGGGTTATTGTAAAGGACAACCAATATCATATCATCATGGATCATCATACACTAGGCCTATATTATATACAGCCGGCCCAATAGTATTCGCTCATTCAGTCTGTGCATAGCATGTAGCCCAAGAAATTTAGTCTTTCAGTGCAATTTTCTGAAATCCCAAATATAAATGATGACCACTATCATTATAGGCATGCCACAGAAACCTATTTAAAGGCTTACGTTATAAAAAGGTTCAAGTTGCATGACTGTGAAGAAAGGCAAATGATCTCCTCCAAAATTTACACATGTAAGTATCGGTTTTAATATCTTTTTTAAATGTCAAGCATAGCTAGGTATTACCATACAGCTGAAATATAGGAGATAACGCTGACAAAACTTCGGCCAGTCACAAGTGACCTGCTGAAGGGGGTCGCTGTAGACAGCTGGTCGGTTCATTTTTACAGGATAGGCAAGTTAAGTGTATTACCCTGATTGGAACTAACCATAATGAGGTCTTTAATCATGGTTCATCTGCCCTGCCTTTACCAGATGAGCCATGTGGGGAGAAATGATAATTTTTGGGCGTCCTGCAGGGAATTGAATCCGAGACCTCTCACACCAACAGCAAAGACCTTAACCAGAAATCAGAAAGAAATGACAAAAACATAAAGTCCTGTAAACAATCACAAATCCCAAGTTAAGTTGTGATTGCCTTATTATTTTACAGATCATGTCATTGACACATTGACAATACTGTCGCTTGTAATAAGGATGAGATAAGAATGTGTATCATTTCCTTCCCTTCACATGTCCAGAGGGACACCAACCCTTAGGGACGCACCATTAGATATTATCGGGGGGGCTAGGGAGTTTGGGTCAGGCAGAAATTTTTTTTTTTCGCTGCCCTTGGAGGCAAAATTTTTTTTCGCCGCCCTTGACGGGCGGTTGTCTTTTTCAATTTTAATGTATACCTTTGTACAGAGCTGGTTAGGGAAATTTTTTTTTTTTGCTCATCAGTGAGGCAAATCTTTTTTTTTTTTACTCATCAGTGAGGCAAAACTTTTTTTTTTACTCATCATTTAGGCAAAACTTTTTTTTTCCCTCGCCTCGCCCCCGATGATATCTAATGGTGCGTCCCTTATCAACTCCCCTTGTACCTCTATATCCTATCCAAATAACAGTGTGTACAGGAATCCTATCCCCTTACACCTCCACATCCTAATCCTATCACAATAATGATATCAGTCAGTGGATCCTGCAAATGTCTTGATAAAAAACAGTTTAATGCTACAAAATGTTTAAGGATGACTAAAAAGCAATTTTTCGATGGCCTGACTGACACAGATTTTTAGAACTATATTTTTTGCTGCATGCAGGTAAAGGAAAAGTGATTTTCACTTGAAAATTCAAACAAAGCAAGTGATTATTTTTATATAAGGCCAAAAAAAAAAGGTTTGTCTCTAAGCTTGCACGCGCAATTGCGCAATTTGAACAAAAAAAAAGAAATGCGAAAATCTTTTTTAGTTTTTTTAATTTTTTCCGGAAAAATTGGCCGAAATCAAAATTTTCACCTCAAAATACCATAAAAATACCAAGTTGGGAATAAAAAGAAAAAAAAAATCACATTTCGCATTTGTTTTCAAACCACTTGTGAGCTTTGAGACAACCCTTTTTTTTTGGGGGGGGGGCCTAATTATAGACTGCATGCTAATTAAAAGGTTTTTTAGAGTTGCCAAAACATTTGTAAACAGACTCTGCCATAGAAAAGATGTCCTCAAATAACTTGCGGAGCGCACATGGTTGCGAAGCAGCCTCTTGAGCCTACAAGGGTGACCACCGCATGCAACACTAGACCAGTAACTCATACCGGTAGTCTAGATTGCAAATCAACTAATTACTAGTCATGGCAATCCTATTAGCACGGTATTAAGATGTAATACAGTTTCTTATTTGTCTGTGTCTGCAGCGAAACACTGCAATTAATTAAATATATTGAACTACATGTCAGTAGCGCAGTAATACAACATACATGTCAGCGTTTAAGGAATGCAAGAATGTTATAAGTAACATTGAAGTAATGTATACACGTACACGTACTGTTTCCATGTATGAAACAATGTATGCAATTTAGCGACGACATAGTCTGTAAAAAAACACACTAGTGCAGTGGATATATTTGCAAACTTGTTGTCACTGTTATTGTCTTTCAGAATATTGTGAACCACAAAAGAATGTGCTTCTTAGGCATAGAAAAATATAGCTTTTAGAAATCGCACATTTCTTTTTTTCTGGCCAATTTATTTTGAGACACTCTTTATTACAGTTCATCACCCAATTATGCACAACTAGTCCATTTTGTTATTTGCCTTAAGCAGGAAGAAATGACATATTACTCCCACATTTTGACCTGACCTGATTTTGAGGACAACTATGAATGATGAAAATTGATTCAGTCTCAATGGAAAAGATTCTTTTTACAGGAAAAGTCTTAATTGAACACTAACAAATAAAGATCTAGAAACACCAGTACCAAATAAACATCTAGAAACAGTACCAAAGTAAACAAGATTCCTGAAAGGAATTGAAATATAGCGTATTGTTTGTAATAAACGCTCCCCTCTAATAAACGCCCCCCTCCAATTTTTCTGTGAAAAATTGACAAAAATGCAAACATTTCCATGCCATATCATGTAGGTAAAAAGCTTAAAACTTGCATCAGTCATGTCAGTCACGATCGATATGTTGAATGGACAAAACATATTATGACTCACCTCCCATCCATTTCATTGCCTAATTATGGTAGAATTTCACTAATTCCATGCACTTACAGGAGTAATTTTGTTGTATTTCCCACGAAAATATCATTTTCCGTGGGCGCCGCCATCATGTATAGTCGTGAATCCCTCCTTTTAATAGGAGCACCATCAGGAAATTGAACCCGATTTTTAAGCTTTTTTCACTGACAATTCACTTCCAATAAACGCCACAAAAAAAAAAAAATGCAACGCCCCCGGCGTTTATTACAAACAATACGGTATGTGTATCATTTTACGGGATCTGACTATGATGGATTTTGATTCTTGCAAACCAAGATGAAATCTAGGCCCAGCATAGACTCTCAACCATGCCCCAACCCTGCCAAATCCCCTTCAGTAGCATGGGTAGATAGTACATACCATATTTCCTCGAATAAACGCCCCCAGGGCGTTGCATTTTCCAACCGGGGGCGTTTATTAGAAGTCATTTTTAGCATGTCAATTCCCGTTAAAATCATTAGGTAAGCTTAAAAGTCACGCTAAAATGACGAACTATGAACTAGAAACACTGACTTTTGGTTCACATCCTGGTTTCCGATGCAGATTTTCGCCAATTATTGCTGCTATTATCGACCATGTGAGCAACTTGATAAACTTACTGCACAAGATAGTATGGAAATATCGGCATTTTTTAAACATCTTGGTTGAAAAAGTGGTGGGGGCCGGCATTTATTTGAGGGAGGGCGACTATACGAGGAAATACAGTAAGCTCCCTCCACTTGAGTCAAAACACTAGGTGGTTAAGAGTTTGGTTGCTTTTGTCTTGCTTTGCAACTTGTGCTTTGTTAAATTTCTTAATTGACAGACATAATAACATGCCTGATCCCATCAAATCATATATTCATCTTCCGGAGTTGACCTACTTCCAATCTACAACTTGCCACAACTCTTGTCTGAGGGAAATGAAATGAAATTAATAACTAGAAAATTGTCTATTGCAAAACCTAGACTCCAATTTGATAAAGCTTTGTACAAAGCGGCATGCACTTGGCTATTCCCTCGGCTATTCCATGTGTAATCCACCCTCCCCCTTTGGAAGACATGACCTTAATCTCCAACATAGGGGGTGTAGACTTTAAATAGAGATACCTATTCAGGTTACTCCATTCAAAATTCACACTCCCTGTGGGGGAGATTATGATCATGTCTTTCACAGGGGGTGTACGAATTACAACTGGAATAGTCCATTTTGACCTACATGCATGGCAACTCCACCCTATTGAAATCACTCCCATGGAAGGGTGTGTTGAATGGTATTGATTGATTGTGTAAAATTTACATGGTTATTATTTAAAATTTTGAATCAGAAATATGGTTATGTTTCTGTGTGCATGTTACCTAAGCAAGGGAGTGGGGAAGGGGGAGATAGACAGCTTGGCCCCTCGCAAAAATCTTTAAAATATATATTGAACAGCGCGTATCCGTGGCATGACAGCTGTGAAATTCACTTACGTGTTGTTCCCACTGTTTGCATCCTAGTCAGTGGTTGATTTAGTGAAAATAAAAGTTACATGCACCACTGCAGTTTTTCCTTGAATATGGGCTGCATTACACACAATTTTGCATGCACCGGCAACATTTTACATGCACAGAACAGCCATGGGTTGCATGCTGATCTTTCGTTCACCAAACCGTCCATCTTAGATAACTAAATCAGACCGATAGAGGGCTTTTTTTCAATCGTTGTTCAGCGGGAGCGGGAGGCGAATCAAGGATTCTAGCAAAATTCTCTTGAGAGAATCCAAATGGATTTGCCTGCACTGCCACAGATTTCGTAAGGCCTGCTCTGGTCATTTCGGACATATTCTTCATTCTTCTCCAAAATGTGACTGATCAGAATCATAAGCAAACTACAACCAGAATACTGGCTGAAAAACTGCACTCAGTCAAACTGGTCCCTGACCAAACCTACCAACCCTACTACCCATCACACCAATGCATCCCTATCAGAACCAATCTGACCACTGCTATACGGTCCAGGCGGTTCCTTTGATCTCATTATGACAGTCCCTTTCAAAACCTCGTCAAATCTCCTGTCATCCATTATTCAACTAATTATTGCATTACACGCTAATAGTATTTATCAACCACAAGTTGTTTTTTTGATATAAACGATAATGCAAGTTTAATAATATCTTTATGCCTGGGCACAACAATTTTAATTGTAACTGACTTGTTTTTAAGGTTCTAGAAAACAAAATAATAATGCAACAAAAATAAGGAGCTTTTTGTGCAAAAAGGCCCTACCAACAATAGCTGCCCTATAGACACCTGCCAATTCCTGCATTCTATATTGTACACATCTGTCATCTGGCAGCTATTAGGGCACCATTGCATTAACCTTATAATAAGGAGCTATTTTATGTAAAGAAGGCCCTGATGCCATAGCTGCCCTATAGACATCTGCAAATACATGCATTCTATAGTGTCCACATCTGTCATCTGGCAGCTATACCAGATAGGGCACTATATCACTATAACCTTTTGATAAGGAGCTATTTTAACAGGATTTTACAAATTGAATGCACGACTTGATCCGATACAAGTGCCATTATGTGAAACTCAAATGGGAAGGAAATCTGTCTGGCCGCTTAGATGTGACACTTGGAAAAACACACAAATTGATGCGATTCCATTCAAATTAATGCCGCCCTTTGTGTATGAATCATACAACAGGTAACTCTTGTTTAGAGTTCTAGGTAATGTGTTCCTTTTATTACATTTATTTATAGACATGATCCAGTTGATTTGTATGCAAGGACTCAATTTATTGAGACAGACTAAAAAACAAAAAAAACACCAACTTTAAAGAGGGGCGTGGTCTGATTTTTTCTTGTTCTGTTTTCTATCTTACATTGAAGCCTACCAATAAAACCGGAAATTTTCAAAATTTTGAGCTGTATTTGTTCCAGTGGTTTTGATATGAGAAGAATAAACATATTTTTAACAATGTCTATCGGGTAGCATAATTCCGATTTCGGTTACCACAATTCACCATGTTTTTGTTGACACCATCTAAATGAACCATATCAGATATTAAAGGGTGGTTGCGGTTCTCAGGCTTTTATGGTTTGCAACAGAAAAAATAAATAAATAAATAAAAATTAACATTTTATTTGAATAACATTTTATTTTAAAAATGACCTGAAAAGACCCTAAATGACCTTTGAACTGTTAACATCACACATGTTAATGGTCACTGTCCAAGAAACTATGGGTTAACATTGCAATTATTTTAACATTGCAAACATTTTCTGCGCAGACACAAACACACCCCGACATTGGAACGTATTTTAAAGCGTTTCCGAACTTTGTTTGACGGAACAAAATAAAAGCTTTCTTCCGATACCAAAATATCAGTTTTGATGAAGAAGAATGGGGGATGAGATTGTTGCTCAAGTCACACCTAAAGTACATTCACACATGTGCTATTCAATTAGTTTGTTTTTGAATCACTAGAAATTTGAGACACGATACCCAACAAAATGGAAAACATATTTGAAGTTGATACTTACAGTTATGTATCATAGTTACTGTTTTATCACTTCATCTTCATCATCATCTTAATCAACATTATCGCCATCATCGTCATGACCATTATAATTTTAAAATATCAAAAGCAAGAATATCATTTATCGTTTTGCACAAATGTGTTGATGTTGACCAATTCCAACACCAAAGCTGTTATGCCACTCCTGATGACCAGCGTTACCCAAAGTATATCTTACCCTTCCCAGAATCCTTTGCAAAATGATAGATATCACCTTGTTTTATCAAATGACTCTCCCATTACTTTGTACAGGTTCCCTTTGTTTATATTTTGAGAATAGGCTAAACATGGGTCGATAGTCAAGAAATAAACACAATTTGCAAGATATGGATGTGCTCTGTTCATTGATGTACCTTTTGTCAATATCGACCCATGTTGCACTAGATAGCAAATCAGTACAGAAAATTGAAATGAGAGAAATGCATGATGGGAAGTGTAAGATATCATCTCTGAGAGTCCCCACTGTAACAGATGCCAATCTCACAATTTATATGCTAATTATTTGAAATCAAAAATATGATTGCATAAAACAACAATACTGTGATAAGTACTATCCACTTTGTAAAGTTGACTTAGGCCATTGGCAAAATCACTTTAATAATTCCATCAAAAAAACCAAACAAATTGGCTAAAAAAAGGTTGATTCCATTAACCCCAGAAAAGTGCAATGTTATTGGACTTTAGTGACCAAAACATTTATTAAAATTGCTCAGTTTTATATTAGGCTGAGTAAAATAAAACATGTTTCTCTTCCTTTCCTGCCTTATTTTTGGAAGCTGCGTCAATTTTATTTTTATTTTTATAAATCAGTTATAACTTTTGAAAAAAAAAGATATGTATGAAGTTGAGATGCTCCCTATAGCCTTGCAGATATACAAGAAACACTTCTGGAAGCTTCTGTGATCACTTAGAAGGGATCCTTCAATTTTTGATTATCAATTTCATTTGCAAGACCAACACCTGGGCTACACAAAAAATAAGATGATTTTTTTGATTGTTTGTTTAATTGTTCATTGTTTGTTTGTTTTTGTTTATATTTACTCTTCCATAAATTTAACCAGCTGTTAGTGCCAATGAGCTGACCCCTATTTTGTTTCTACCTCAAAGTACATTGACATCGCAGGGGCTACATAACGCTGTAAGTGTGGGTGCTCGGCAGGGGCAGATCTAGACCAACCAAAGGGAGGAGAGGGCAAGGGCATACAGGGAGTGTCTGAAGTTGCCCCCTCAACTAACTGACCAAGGCAACTAGATAGGGGAGGGGTGTCTGAGAGTTGTGCCCCCCCCCCCCCAGCTGTTGGAATTGTTTAATAATGTACGTCTAATTGAAGTCATTTGGTGCACCTTTTTTATTCTAGTTTCACCCTTTAAAATTTTTTTGATATTGTTGCTCTGACTTGCTCAACAAAAAGTATCAGTTATTGGTGTCCAAAATAGCAACTGCTACTTTTGTCAAATCCGTTATAAAGCAGGGGGATGTGCTCCCAACTGAATTTGATGTTGCAATTGAAGTAGACTTCTGTGTGTAAACGGGTCTATGATAATGGTCAAATCAGACAGATTAAACAGGGACTTCATTTTGAGCAGAGCAAAAACAATTGCTCTACTGCTCCCCTTAAATCTGATATAGGAGAGTGATTTTTCATTTTTAGCCCTCCTTAATTGACCATTCTCTCCTTACATTCTATTGTAAATGCTCTAAACAGCTCTCCTTGAAAGCTCCAGAAGAGCTATTTAATACTCTCCTGCAAATTCCAAAAGACAGTCCCTGGTTAAAAGTGTGAGAGTAATTTGTTAACATTAATTGCCTTTATGCATAGATCTGCAAGTACAATAACATCAAAATATGGAAGCCATTAAGTAAACTGTGTAATTTCTAAAAATATCAGTGATGCTATTAATTAATTGAATTTAGTCATCAGAGAATCCACTAAACAGGTAATTAAAACCACTTGCTGAGTTTACTTGAATAGAATCAAACCTGAAACGTGGAATTGTATTGTGTGCACTTGGGTAGAAAAATATGGTACATTGTACTTTGTTGAATAATAATATCGTATTTTATTTTTTACAGAGCATTTATGCAATATGTAAATAAAGCACAGTACCTCATACATGGATAAAGTACAGTTCGTGCGTGGCATACCTGATTGTACAGCTTGGTTGTTTTTTATGCTTACAGGTCAATAGTCGGAAGGGTCATTAGTCCGAAAACTCAATAACTTAGTTATAAATCATAATCCTTATCCTTAATAACCCTAACCTTAACCCTAACTTATAAACAGGAGTATGATTCACAGTTTGTGAAATATCCTGAAACTAGTAGAAAATCCTGAAAAACAGCGTGAAATTAGGCTAAAATACCCCAGAACAGGATGAAAATCAATAAAATTGTATACATTTTGGCCACAAAAATCCTGAAATCAAGAAAAATCCTGAAAAATCACACCCCTGTATTTATAAATCATAAACCTAACTTGAAGTTTGAACCCTAAACATATAAACTCTGACTCTAATCCTATCTATGGCCTTACAGCCCCTAACCCTAGTCCTAACAATGCTAACCCTAACCCTAGCCCAAAATGACCTGAACCATAGAATCTAGATGCCTGAACCCTAACTGTAACCAGTCTTATATCCCTGCTTTAACCAGGATACTAGATGCTTTAACCCTTTCATATGAAGCTTCATGACTAAGATCTTCAGAGTAACATGGCTATCCCCATTTTTACTGCTTTGAAAAAGATTCAATAAAACAATTGATAGTGTTCTCATGGAAACCTGACCTGGACACTTAACGAGAAAACCCCACCAGAGCAGTTCTTCTGGAGTGAACCAAACCTGCCTGGTTATCAAATTAGTGCCTTGGAAGGTTATCTCTAAATTTGAGCTAACTGATGTTTTTAATGTTATTGCATCAATTAGCACCTGCCAAATTCAGAGATCACCTTATCACTGATTAATTTGATAACCAGGCAGGTTTGGTTCACCCCAGAAGAACTGCTCTGGTGGGGCTTCCTCTTTGATAGTCAAGGGTAGAAATAAGCAGGTGCTCTCTTTACCTATTGATTACTACGAAATAGCTCCCAATTGACCAGGAGCTACAGGAAAAATCATTTATTTAAAAAAAATTACGCCCGGCGTAGCTACAACCCTGAAATCCAACTCAACTGGCTCTACTTTTATGACCAGGTTCAATCCCTGCTATTTTTACCTTTGTCTATTAGTATATTTGCATTGCAGTTCAGCACCGGCCTGCAGCCTATAATGAGGTAATGTTTTATTATTACTATGAAAATCTTCTTTGACAGATAGATGACTTGTTTGTTGTCACTATGACCTGTATTGCCATACATTTTCAGCCCAAATACACAGAGAGAACTACTTCAAGGCGGCGGCAGATGGCAGTCATGTAGCCCAATTTCCTGAGAAAGGATTACAAAGAATATCTGGATGGTTTATGCATTGAGGTGAATAATCCTCCCAACTGGGAGAAAAACCGTAAGTATGTCATATATAATTTCCGAGATAGCACACAATACGGAACCTTCCAACAACACAAGACTTCAACATAGCAAACCTTCAACACACCGAACCTTCAATATCACATAGCAAACCTTCAACATCGCAAGCCTTCAAAATAGCAAACCTTCAACATAGCGAACCTTCAACATAGCAAACCTTCAACATAGCGAACCTTCAACATCACAAGCCTTCAACATAGCGAACCTTCAACATCGCAAGCCTTCAACATAACGAACCTTCAACATCGCAAGCCTTCAAAATAGCAAACCTTCAACATCGAGAACCTCCAACATCGCAGGCTGTAACCATTTTTGGCAACTTTTTGTTTTAGGTTCATTTTCAAAGTAGCCCAAATATGCAGGTTATACATCTTATAGCAACCCGCTAAGATTGGCCTATGAGGATGAGTCATAAGACAAGGCTTTACCTTTCACTAGTCTCATAAAACAGTCTCACCAGCATTGCTCATTAGCTTTACCACTCATCCATGTCTTGGTAGGAGGCAATACATCTGTTGCCTTCTTCACACTCTAGATATAACATGACTTATGACAACATGATCAATACTAATGTGTTTGTATTCAATTCATGTTGCAAACATTTTCATTAAAGGGGCATTTCATGATCCACAGCCTCTTCCCCCACTTTTCCCCAAAAATGTTGAGATTTTTTATACGAGCACTGGAAACCTATGGCTACATTATAATGTTTATGTACTGTACAAAATATTTCTTGCAGATTAATTTGTTAAGCAAAAATATCGTCAAATTTGCATAGCTTGCAATTTTAAGCAAAATCAGAATCAATTGAAAAATTTTGGGTTTGAAATAAACTTTTTTCGTGGATTTCTACTTAAAAATGTCACAAAAAGAGGATGTTAAGATCACAAAATACTCCTATTAGGAAGTTTTGTAAACTTTCTCTTCAATAATTCCTTGTGACTCCAAAGTTTTATCACTCGGCATAATGGCCTTTCATGGGGGGGGGTGTACTAAAGTTTGGTTCGAGTAGGGGTGTGCTGCTGAGAATTTGATATACAAATTTTTAAAGAAATTTGGACCCAGCTGCTACAAATACGCAATTGAATCATTTGCAACACAAATCACATATTTTGGCTCCAAACAAATCTTTGTGAAAAATCTAAATAAAATTTTTTTTTTTTTACTTTTTTTTTATTTTGCAGTTTTCAGATTTGGAGAGTCACTTGACCTTTAAAGCCAAGTGCTGCAATCATTTGTGGTTGATTAAAAAAATTATGTTATCTTGGCGACATAAAAACACAACAAATGCATGAAGTTTAAAGTTAATTAGAACCGGATCTCTATCCTTTTGTTGATTATTACTGCATCAGCAACCCTCTGCCTAACAATGCATCAGTAGGCCATAGATGTACCCAAACAACAACCCAATTAACATACAGGACCTTTTGTAATACTGATTGTCTCATATCACTGCATCTGCAGTCGAAGGCCTAACAATACACAACTAGCGTAGGTCCAACATGTACTCAAAACAAAACTAGTTCAAAGTTAGTAAGACTATAATCCAATATAGCCCATTATTATGTTTTGATGAATCCAAGTGTGTGAAAATATTGGATCCAACACATATAATGATAAAATTGATGCTTTTACGCTAATATTTATTGGTCTCGCTATGAGTTTTAAAATATTGGACTCGACTACGCCTCGTCCAATATTTTAAAACTCATAGCTCGACCAATAAATATGGGCTCAATCGATCCAATTTTATATCATTAACGGCATTAAGTTTAATAACTCATTAATTAATTGCTTTCTCCTTTTGTATGCTCTGTGTGTACAGTCGCAGCAGGTGGGGGCATAGGCTATGTCAATACACACAATGACTGGATTGCTATACAATAGTCTGGGGCACTGAATGCTATTGTAGCACACTGATGTGCTCTAGGCTAGTGCTATTCATTGTAAAATTTTACTGTTTCAATGATGTCAAAAACAGTCTGTTGAGCTTGGGAAATTCCCAAGGAGAAAACATTCAAGTGAAAGTTAAATATACTTTTTGAAATGAACTTAGCCCGGCAAGCGCTGCATAAATTTTAAGATTATATACCTTTTAAAATTTGCATAAATTGAAAAAGTTTTTCAGAATTGACTTCAGGATTCCCTTTTAAAGGAGAATACCCTTTTCTCACCCTTTACAAGTCAGTGAGCTCTTGAAAGTCAGGCTGCTATAATATTTTGCAATACACCTGCTTTGACGAGAAGCGTACATCGCGTATTTACTGCGTTGAAACACACTTGTCTCTGATTGGCTGCTGAGGCGATCTGCTATTGCCGAGTGGAAATTTATGAATGAACTTTGCGCCGTACGCATTGTTAGCGCCAACTTTGCAACATCAAGGTAGTACGCGCTCGTCTAAGGTTTACTGCAACATATTGGTCGATCCTTCATGTAATCATTTCGTGTAATCTAATATCTCTAACCCTAATCCTAACCCTAATCATAATCATAACCCTAATCCTAACCCTAACCCTAATTTCGTGTAAAATTACATGAAGGAATAACCAAAATATTATAAAGACAAAATACCAGCTCAATCTCGACTATGTGGAAAGCTTTTTGGACTTTCAAGTCTGGTCAACAACACCATAAAGTTAACAACCACAATTGAAGGCAACTTTCTCCCTGAATTATACGAGGACAGGTCTGGGAATAAATTTCACTAAACATGTCAAAACATCTTGGCTTTAGAAGTAAAATTGTTCAATCATTTAATTAATGTTTTATTTTCTTATAAAGTCGCATCATCTGCTTACACATGTATGCACCCTCAAATGTATGGTATAACAAAACCATGTCATGTGTCCATTGTTAAAGTATGGAAGTATGTGGGAGGAGTTCTATGTACTATGGCGATCAACGAACATCGAAATCATGATGTGTATCATTTTACAATAACAAACATTGTTACTATGGTAACAACAAGAGATGCCAAACCCAGGTGCAATTTTGCATCACACGCACTGGCAGAAAATGAGAACTAAAGATCTGAATTTAACAAAGATGGGAAGAGGACATATCACTTTGGAAACATGTGTTTGTAAATATAAACAATCTGATCAATAAGGAGCTACCCTAGACATGTTTTTTTTGACAATGCCAAATTGTTGCTTTTAGATCAATAATGTCAAGCAACTGTCTAGACACATTTCAGCCAATTTGCATCATCTATGCACCCTCGCTGCATCAATTTTGCATCTCCGCATGATCCTTACCGCCATATACCGTATTGTTTGTAATAAACGCCCTGGGGGCGTTGCATTTTTCCAAAAGGGGGGCGTTTATTGGAAGTGAATTGTCAGCTTAAAAATCGTGTTCAATTTCCCGATGGTGCTCCTATAAAAAGGAGGGATTTACGACTATACATGATGGCGGCGCCCAAGGAAAATGATATTTTTGTGGGAAATACAACAAAATTACACCTGTAAGTGCATGAAATTAGTGAAATTCTACCATAATTAGGCAATGAAATGCATGGGAGTTGAGTCATAATAGGTTTTGTCCATTCAATTTTGCGATCGTGACTGACATGACTGATGCAAATTTTAAGCTTACCTACACGATATGGCATGGAAATGTTTGCATTTTTGTCAATTTTTCACAGAGGGGGGCATTTATTAGAGGGGGAGCGTTTATTACAATACAGTACATGCTCTAACAGCAATAAGCATGTCACTTCTTGGCTGCATCCTCTCTACATCCCCACAGCATCCTCATCCTCCATGATTTGACTTTAGACACATCTCCTTTTCCCTTCCCCCTGCCTTGCCTTCATCCTTTCTCTCTCTCTCAGCAGTCCGGTTCGACTGCCTGATCAGGAAGTACTGCCGAATCAGGCAGTATGTTGCCGAGTCAGGCAGTATGGTATCCCACAATGCAATGCTCTATTTCAAATAGAGCATCTTTTAATATACCGTTATTTCTTGGTTTAGAGTAAAGAAGTAGGTAAAATATATAAAATTATGAATGAATGTACAATTAGTAGTAATTTTTCATAAATTTTAGTTAAAATAAAGTTAATTTGCATTTAAATCAAATTTTTAAAAAACCGTTAGAAATTGTTTTGTTATTTAAATTATTTTTCTCCCGGTGGAATTTTTTTTCGCCCAGTGAAAAATTGTCAACTTACATGTAGCTCATGTGTGTCAAAGTAAAATTTCCCCCGATCTTTTATAATATCACCATGAACAATTTCAGTTCGGGGGCACTCGTAATAACCGGACGTTTCTGATTTCAAAGACGGGTCAGTGATTTCACATACCGGGGTCTGTGATATCACATACGTCGAGCTTTGTTGACAATTTGGCACGCGATGCAGCACATCGGAACGAAGCTGAGTGTATTACAATAAGCTTTCCTATGTTTAGCAAATATCTACCTGTGCAAAAATTATATCTATCTGTGCAAATTCTGACAAATGGTCCCAGAACACACCTGGATTGCAATGGCTAAAATCAAATGTTTTGAGGTAAAAAAAATCCCAATTTTACTATCCAATTCATGAATTGGATAGTAAAATTAGCAGGCACTCAACATGCTCAACTTGGGCTCTAGCTACAACCCTGATAAGGCCTATACACAAAATTATTCCCACTGCGCTGGCACGTTCATCAAAATTACATATATCATTTGCGACTGGGTTTTGAAACTAGGGAGTATGTGATACTGTAAGGTGACATAACGCTTCAAGAGTATTTGATATCAGAGACGTCTTTGAATTAGCAGTGCCCCCGAACTGATTTAGTCCTTAGTCTGTCAAATTCGGAAGGGTTACCAAAGGCTGTGTTGCCTAACTCGGCAACATACTGCCTGATTCGGCAGTAC
This sequence comes from Amphiura filiformis, assembly GCF_039555335.1. NCBI lineage: Eukaryota > Metazoa > Echinodermata > Ophiuroidea > Amphilepidida > Amphiuridae > Amphiura > Amphiura filiformis. Next base: position 52,506,880 of record NC_092646.1, on the reverse strand, counting down.
TTCCTGATCAGGCAGTCGGACCGGACTGCTCAGTGAGTCTCACTCACTCATATTGCCCATTTTCTTCTTTTTTCCATCTACATTGTAAACTATATAGGCCTACACTTTAATCTCATTTCTCATAACAAAATCTACTAATTCAGTTCTGAGGTTGTGATCACCCTGGCCTGTATATTTACTTGTGTATTAATAGTATCGGTTAGTGCAGCATTTCTGGCCAGTCCAAAGTGCATTTACCAGTGAATAGAAATGGGCTGTGGCCTCCACAAGCTGCATCAGGCTGGAGTGGCTGGCACATGTCCATAGGCCAGGGTCAATGTTAATGAATGCATGGGTATATGGGCAAAATGGAAAGGTTCTAGACTGCAGCCAGCAAGCCACAACAATTTGACCAGGTGATGGTCTAAATGTGGAGGGTGTGCCATACATGTGTACCTAGACCATTAGCAAAGCAAACTATGACAGATAATGTGAAAGTGACACAATGTCCTTAGGCTAGGTCAATGTCATAGCATGGGCATAACAGACTGCAGCCAGCAAGCCACACCAATTTGACCAGGTGATGGTCTATATTAATATGTGGAGGGTGTGCCATACATTGTGTACCTAGACTAGACCATTGGTAAAGCAAACTATGACAGATAATGTGAAAGCGAGGCAGTATCCTTAGGCTAGGTCAATGTCATAGCATGGGCATATCCCATGGTTTTATTATAAACAGACTGCAGCCAGCAAGCCACAATAATTTGACCAGGTTGTCTAAATGTGGAGGGTGTGCCATACATACATGTGTACCTAGACCATTAGCAAAGCAAACTATGACAGATAATGTGAAAGTGACACAATGTCCTCAGGCTAGGTCAATGTCATAGCATGGACATATCCCATGGTTTTATTTCAGACTGCAGCCAGCAAGCCACAGCAATTTGACCAGGTGATGGTCTAACTGTGGAGGGTGGGTGTGCCATACATGTGTACCATTTAATTATAGCAAAGCAACCTATGACAGATAATGTGAAAGTGACACAATATCCTTAGGCTAGGTCAATGTCATAGCATGGGCATATATCCATAGTCATAGGAATAGTATTAAAGCGCCCCTTTAAGTTTTCAAGTGACAATTACTGTCTAACCAGCAAGCGTCTCCTTTTCAATGCACCGCTAGTAAATTCTGTTCAAATGTCCAAAATAAAATTATCATTTTAACTTTCTCACTAATAGATTATGATTATTTTGCTTTCAGATGCACTGTATTTTTATTGAATTTTGAGTATGAATGAATTCCCAATTTTGACTTACATTTTATCATTTGAATAATTGCCCCCTCCAAAAACAAACAAAAACAGTGTTAAAAATATAAAATGATGCCCAATTAATTAATAAATTAATTACATTATCTTGTTCAAATTAACAGGTCAAATGAGCTAATTAGTGATTAGTATGCATTACATAAAATTACATAAAAACAATTTGCATTATGATTTAATATTGATAGTATAATTTAATTCCAATGATCATGTTCATGCTTTCCTTTAAAAAAAATCATTCATGCCCCAGGCAAGAAAAGAAAATTCTATATTTCAACAGACAGGCAACTGAAGTGCAATGTCCCCAGACCAGGTCAAAGATCAGTTTATCAACTGAGTAATGTGTGTGAACTGGTGAAGGGGAAAAGTTGTGGTTTGACCACAGACTCTGTTATTGACATGTAGGCATATAGAAATTCATGATGAGTATGATCAGAGGCTAGTTTTTCTAGGGTCTGTGGTGTGATTCAGCTCTCAGATGCTTACTGGCTACCAAGCATGTCTTGCACACCACACTCATATGTGAGGAATTTGCTTCACAATACCAGCAGACAGAATGCTTCTGTTCAATTAATGGTGTTTAAATAATTGACCTTAATTGAGGTCAATGTCATACAACTAGCCAGTATGAATATCAGTTTTGTTAGCAATTGAAATTACTTTGATATACCAGTCTTACTGCTGGTGATACTAAACCAGCCAACCATAATAAATGCCAAGGCCCACTATTTGTTACTAATTAGAATGACTAATTAGTCCTTTCCTAATTGATGGAATTGGAAGGAATTACAATGCACTGACCATCTGCTAAAGCTGTTGACATTTTAGCGTTTAAATCGTTTGGGAGCCGTTTCAACATAACTTTTTTTTATCCGCACTGGACACTGGACAGATCTCATTGTCATACCAATAATCTGGGGCATTCTCAATAAAAAAAGTTGCCCCTGGTCATGAAGATTTTCATTGGAACACGGGGCATTTGCACAGGGACTGTCTTTTGGAATTTGCAGGAGAGCAATAAATAGCTCTTCTGGAGCCTTCAAGGAGAGCTGACAGCTGCTGTTTATAGCATTTACAACAGAATATAAGGAGAGTATGGTCAACTAAGGAGAGCTGAAATCACTCTCCTATAAGATTTAAGGAGAGCAGTAGAGAGTGATTGCAGTTTGGCAGTGCTTCAGGGACTGTCTTTTGAATTTGCAGGAGAGCATTAAATAGCTCTTCTAGAGCCTTCAAGGAGACCTGTTTAGAGCACTTACAATAGCATGTAAGGAGAGAATGGCCAACTAAGGAGAGCTAAAATCCCTCTCCTATATCAGATTTAAGGAAAGCAGTAGAGAGTGATTGCTCTCGCAGTCCCTCAAGGCAGTCCCTGTTTGCAGGTTCAGCAGGGGTAACTGGATCCTGCTTATTTCCAACCCTGACTGTTGGCCTATTCAAAATAGGAAAAATGAACCAAATTGAATCTCTAACAGTAACAAATTTGATACGAATCCATACCACACCAGCTTGCAAATATGACAAAAGAAAAAGAAAGAACCCAACAAAAACAAAATCATCACATGTGCCATAAAAAACAATTAAAACTTTTCATCCAAAACCACAACATGAATTGATCATAACGTACTAATAGATGACATTGAATTACATCCAATTGAATAATAATATTCACAACTTACCCAGTACCACCAGGTTCAACAGACAATGTCACAAAGTCAGGCGTTCAACAAAGCGATTAATTGTCATTGAATCCAGTACTAGCTAATATGATGAATCACAAAGCCACAATCAGCATGAATTAACACTTGGGTCTCAAACATGCTCATACCAGTTCTTTAATTCTCTGCGTGCTAGCCATAGGCTTCGACATAAAAAGTCCTAAGTTTTAAGGCATTTTCTCAAAATATCAAGAGCTATTTTAAGAGCCATTGAACCAATACTAGGCTTGTTTGTACTCATTTTAATGCATTTTCATGCTGATCCCAAATATGGTCATGAAAATTTTCTAGAATTTGTTTATTTTTTTAACAAAATTTGAAATTTGTCATCTGCAGTCAACCTTTTGAGTGTGTTGTGTACAAAAACTCATGCTCCACAACATGAGGTCAAATTTTGAGCTTTGATTGTTGAAAAGAGCCATAGAGGTTATTGAACTCTGCCACTGGAGATGAGATTATTTTGTCTAATAGTAATTCCCTAGCAACTTTTCTCTCTGTATTATTGTACTTTTTGAATTGAAATTGAATGGAACAAATTGCAGCTTGCTTTTTAATGTGTGGCTTCATGTATGTACACACACAGTCAGTACAAAAAACTGTTGTTAATATTTTACATGCAATGGTGAACAAGACATCAATTTCACAAAAGTGAAATCTCCAAGTGCAAGTGCACCTCCATTTCTTTATCAAGTGCACCTCCATTTCTTTATCCAGAAAAACAAAATTTCCCTCCAAATGACCAAACTTCCTGGCAAGGAGATTGCCAAATTACCTATTTTTTCAGGCATGTGTGTCCCTCATTAGGTTATCCATTCAAAATTCCGAACAACGAGGCCGAATGCCGAGTAGCGAGGCGGAAGGCCGAACATGCTCAATACTAGTATAGTTTTAATCTTCTCAAGCTGAGAGTCATTCTTGAAGGACTAGGCTTTACCTGTATTGCACACAGCTGGAGTGAGGATTTCAAATAGAAGTTCCCCAATTGTATTCTATTTGAAACCCATACTGATACTCCCTCTGTGGAAGGCTTTAGCTGAATCTTCCACAGGGGGAGGGTGGATTTCAAGTGGAATAGGCCAAGGAGTGTGGGTTTCAAATAGAATTTAGACAATTGGGTAACTCCCGTTTGAAATACTCACTCCAGTTGTGTAAGATGCAGGTAAAGCCATTTACAGGGGGAGTGCGGGTTTCAAAATGATTAACCCCAATGTGCAATAACGCTTTACAAATAACACCAATGGAACACACGGTACATAAATAAGTTTGCAAAGAAAATCATTTCTGTTTTCTGACTGATAATTTGTGCAATTGCATGACCTTTAATGAATGCCCTCCTTTTGACAAAAAATTGATGAAATCAGCAAACAATTAAAATTTGCTTTTGGAAAAGAAATATTTTTGAAAAATTTACAATTAAATAAAAAAAAACATTGTCTGCTATTTTTATATACATGTCACATCTGTGATTGGTAGGCTAAATTCATGTGAATTGCTTCAGTGAATATAATAACAATGGCCAGCTCACAGCTGCTCAGGAATAGTAATCAAAGACGATAATTTTTCATAAAAAGCCGAAAAATTGTTACCGCAGCCAAATAAAAACAACAAACAAACAATAATATGTCTTGTTGTTAAAAAAGATGTGCATTGAACCAAAATAATCTTTATTCTGTAACTGCTAGAAATCTGTCACTGGTCAGCTTCAACAATACCACTACAATTATCATTCAGGAGCCCTGCAAATACGGTGAGAATCAGAGAATCGATTCAAATCACTTTCAATATACCTAGAGACAATATTACTTCCCCAAAATATAAAGACATAACATAAAAAGTAACACAGTCGCTACAAATTTGCCTATAGCTTCAAAACTATTAATCGTATTCACAATATTTCAACATCAAAAGAATGGTGGTTTATGTATGTACGTATTTTGATACCCGATTCACCCAATTTCGTTCAATATTAACACAGCATTATTATTATTAATCCTTAAATTCAAAAATTGCAAATGTGTAAGCGCTAGCTGCGTTACTTTTTGTGAAGACTTTATATAGGGATTTCCTAGTACAGTCTAACCTCTCTTATCCGGACCTCTTTTATATAGATCTCTCTGGTATCCAGACATGTGATCTTCATAGAAAAACAAGTTTTTCATGTTTTGAGAACTTGATTTCGTGCACAGAAGCATTTAGAAGGATATAACTATGTGGCATACATTAACTCATCTTTCAGTGTTATAATATTACCCCATTTGCTGTCTCAATGTTAGCACTTCAGACATTCAATGCAGAATTACATGTAATTCACTTATCCGGCCAATGCTTAGAGATAAGGGAGGTTTGACTCTAAATATTTAAGCACACCTGCTTATTACATTGTAATTTAATAATTTTCAATTCAAATCAATCTAAATGATACATTCAAGTCAATGACTGAATAAGCAATTCTTAAAACTCACCAGTTAGCACTGTGTACAACATTGTACATGCCACATCTAATAGCCACCCCTAATTACTTCACCATTATACATTACGTTAACTCTAAGTATTCCCCTGTCCTCTTTCTAGTCTACCATTAACTACAACGTCATTTTTTCCCCTGTCTACATTCAGCTGACGTACGTGTACTTTTCACACTGTGTTACAATTTACACTGCGCCCTCTAGCAGCTAAGACAGTGTGACGACAAATCCATAGCTATATCCCGACTCGGGGATAAACAAACCCAGTGCACGAATCGTTTCATCAACCGCTCCAAATTGGTTCCTCTTGATGATCCTAATATACGACGCTTAGTGCAAAAGGTAGTTAATCTTGCACTGATATTCACTATCATACTTTCATTTTCTACTGTTCATACTGTACAAGCCAACATCTTCGCGGACAGATATTTTCGCTGTTGCAATGTTTAGCACTCACTCATACATTTTCACAAGGTGGTGATTTCACAGTTGTAGATTTTTTAGTAAAAGCTCAGTATAAGCTTCCTGATTGTGCACATTCATGGCACTAGGATCCACAACACGCTCATCTACACAGTTCTTTAACCCAATACATTTGTACATTAATTGAATGACCTCAGAAAATTTGGGTACAAAAACTCATACTCTGCAGCTTGAGGTCAAATTTTGCACTATGAGTGTTTAATTGAGGTTATTGAACTATGCCATTGAGGTGAGGCCATTATGGTCCATAGTCATCCAGAAGTAGGGCTGTATATTATATTATATTTTAAATTAGGGCCAGTGGCAGCCAGTACCTTCATCTATTAATTACTGCCACAAAATTACAAAATTATTGGTGAAATTAAATGGCCCTTGCTTATGTTGCAAAAGGCAGCTTATCTTGCACCAATGTTATCTACATACATACATCATACATCATCATTTTATTTCATTCAAATCAACATACACAATATATATAAAAGACACAACATTTGAATGAGGACTAGAGATGCTCAAAAGGCCCAAAGGCCTGAAGTGAGCACCCCCCTTACACTACCCTAAGTTACAACATACATTTACACAAACTTTACAAATAAAAGAAAAAAGAAAGAGGAGAAGAACATGCAAAGAAAGAACCAATATAAATGGGTGGGGATGGGGGAGGTCATTAAATAATGCCTAAATATTAGATGTAATTTTTTATCATTATTTCAACTGCTTTGATTTATGGTAAAAAGGATGTGGTAACTAAAAACTTTAAATATTTATGTCACTTATGGCTGTGCATGGAGTTTGCTTGCAATAGGATTCCAACTGTTCACATCTAATCAAAACTTGAACCAAATTTGTTACATACACACACACATACTCACCCCCCCCCCCAACCGTGGACCTTTTTGTGTGTGTGGTTGTTAACAGTGAAACCGTGGACCCACACACACAGACATATCATAATCAAAGCGTGGACTTCTTTGATATTTCACCGCTAACCGTGGTCCTGGTATTACACCTACCATAGAGGACCCTACCCCATATGCAAAGTTATGCTGTATAGCACCCTCTGCTGCTGTCCTACAACCGTGGACATCCACGTTTCGCAGTTTCTGGTTTTTCACTACATAAGTGTGGACTCAAAGTCCACGTTTGTAGGTGAAAACAAGCGCACCCCTACACCCGTGTGTTTGCCGGCAACCACAGACACTGTATATTGCTCTCTAACTGCGGACGTGTGTGTGGTGTTTTCATCGCCTAACCATGGACTAAAATGGCAGATTTTTTGTATGATACCGAGCGAATTTTAGCTATCACTGCGGACTGTAGTTTTTAAACGTATGGTCCGCGGTTTTGAGCGAGTCTCGCTCAAATACATTAGCATGCATTTGAGGTCTTTTGCAGCAGTTTGAGACCAAGGACGATCCTCGGATGGATGCAAGTCCGCAGTTTAGAGTGAAAAATCTTGTGTGTGTCCTCGTTTGCCAGCAAACACATACGCAGCCTGACATACAGCCTGACATACGTGAAAGTGATTATATACATGTATTCTCTTGCCTTATCAGGCGAGACAAAAATGTGTAAAAAATAATTGTGATTAAAACAAAATGCACCACGTTCATTTTGTCAGACATAATCACATTCAATAATAAACAAATGCTGCAAATTGCCATTTCTCAAAGTCTGAGCTTCAGACCTTGTAACTGAACTTGTATTCTCTATAGATAAGAGAAACAATTGGGGATTGTATGTTCGATTTGTCATCACTGCACAGCAGCAAATCTCTACAATGCCCTTGTAGCACTCGCTTGCCCCTCCAATGTACTGCTGGTACCCACAGGATTAGGATTTAAGTTATGTAAGTTGCCTTGTTTCTTTTTTTGCGCTTGTTTACGGCGATTGCTGATGACGCCCGCGATAGTGTACAGGTATGGATTGAGTGCAGAATTTATGGGTAAGATAACTGTTACAGACCATGCGAAAACTGAAGGAGGGAGAGTCAGTACACCAACTTGCACCAAAATACCCAGTAGAACAATCGGTGACCAACATAAGAAGTCTGTAAGAACAATGGCAGCTACTTTGACTGTCATTCTGATTTGTTCTTTCATATCCTTGTTTAAACCAGCACGTTTTGATGACTCAAAAACATATCGCACAATCTCCACATAGCACAGCAGTATAACGAAGTAGCCGATTCCATTAAGACCAAGGAACACTGCTACAGCGTAATACAAGCCAGGTACGTGGCCTAGCGATTGAGAGTTAACTATGAACTTTCTATAACGGTATAAATTGGCATTTTCGGATTAATTATTTTACTGTTACATTCTTTGAGAATTTTTCAATTTGAGCAAGGGAGGCCAATGCACACATGAGAGTTATCATAGAATTTATCATTTTTCCCTGCAAAAATGGATGGAACAACTCCCAATGCAAAGGAAATCAACCAAAGTAATATAACTGTTGCAGCCGCTGATTTCTTTCTTAACTTGTGTTGGGAGAAAGGAAATCGGATGTTCATGAATCTGTCAATGCTTATCAATGTCACAAAGAAAACAGAAGCTTCACTTGATATTATTGAAATTGCTCCAGTTATTCTGCAGGTAATACCAGATCTCCAGGTTTCAGCTTGCATCGGAAAATATTCACCAAAGTAAATATCAGCAGATGCAATAATTAGCATATAGATGCCCATGAGTAAATCTGACATTGCCAGATTGTTAAGCAAGAATGTTTGAACTTTGTTCTTTTCATCTTTTGATTTCTTTCGACTTAAAACATACAAATTTCCACCTAAAGCATTCAAACCAATAAGCCACATCATTACCATCAACACTCTATCTGACAATAACCTATCGCATGTCAAATACGGGGATCGCACATCAATAGCATTACAGTTCATATCACTTGGTACATAACACTCACAAATTTCTGTTTGGTTCACAACAATTTCTACCTCTTTTGGGAGCCCAATAAATGAATACGGGTCTATTAGGGTCAATCTGTTTTCTCGCAATCCAAGGAAAGCAAGTTCAGTTAAGCTGTTGATATTAGGAATATCTGTAAACTGGTTGCCAGATAATTCCAGAAAATGGAGATTTGTAGTGTCTTGAAACAGGTGCACATCTAATGCACGAAGCTGATTGAAATATAGAAACAGGATTTGTAGGTTTCTTAATCCTGCAAATATTCTGGGATTCAAATCAGTTAAATGGTTGTAGCCCAATTGAAGAAGTGTCAAAGTTTCCAGTTTCCAAAATAAATCGGAACTCAAGTTTACAAACGTGTTCTTGTGTAACAATAACACCTGTAACTGGGGTAAATCATACAATAACCTATTGTCTAAAGATGTCAGGTTATTTTCTTGGAGGAATATATAGATCAGATTATGCAGACCATGAAACAATTGCTTTGGTAGATGTTGTAGATGATTTTCAGAGAGGGACAACTTTTCAAGGTTCGTCAACTCTTTGAAGAGCCCTCTTGGTAAAGTGGTCAGGGTGTTGTTATATAGATATAGCCGAACCAGCTTCTTGTTCTCACTAAACAAACCCCCATCTAGTGAATTTATCCAATTTCCATAGAGGTATAATCTTTCCAGGCTAGTCAACCCTTTGAACAAACCTCTTGGTAAAGTGGTCAGGATGTTGTTTTGTAGATATAGCCAAACCAGCTTACTGGTCTCATTAAATAAATCCCCATCTAGTGAATTTATACGGTTTCCATAGAGGTATAACTTTTCAAGGCTTGTCAACCCTTTGAACAAACCTCTTGGCAAAGTTATCTGGATGTTGTCATGTAGAAACAGATTAACTAGCTTACTGGTCTCATTAAACAAATCCCCATCTAGTGAATTTATACGACTTCCATTGAGGTATAACTTTTTAAGGCTCGTCAACCCTTTGAACAGACCACTTGGCAAAGTGGTAAGGATGTTGTCATGTAGAAACAGATTAACTAGCTTACTGGTCTCATTAAACAAATCCCCATCTAGTGAATTTATACGATTTCCATAGAGGTATAAATATTTAAGGCTTGTCAACCCTTTGAACAAACCTCTTGGCAAAGTGGTCAGGATGTTGTTATATAGATAGAGCCGAACCAGCTTCTTGGTCTCGTTAAATAAATCCCCATCTAGTGAATTTATATGATTTCCATACAGGTATAAATTTTTAAGGCTTGTCAACCCTGTAAACAAACCTCTTGGCAAAGTGGTCAAGGTGTTGTCATGTAGATGCAAATAAACTAGTTTAATGGTCTCACTAAACAAATCCCCATCTAGTGAACTTATCTGATTTCCATACAGGTACAACTTCTTAAGGCTCATCAACCCTTTGAACAACCCTCTCGGCAAAATGGTTAGCTTATTGCCATGAAGTTCTAGTCGATTGAGATCATGTAAATAATCAAAATTGTGTTCATCCAGTGTGTGTATCTGATTTGCAGAAAGCAACAACGTCTGAAGTTGTCTCAAATTTGTGAACAACCTAGTTGGCAAAACTGATAAAATATTATTATCAAGAAATAGTTCAGCTAAACCAACTAAATCCTCAAAAATTTGAGCTTCTAGTATTTCCAATTGATTACCACTTAAGTACAATTTACTGAGAGTTTTTAAACATGTAAATGCTTGAGCATGTAGTTTGGATAATCTATTATAACTAACATCAAGTTGCGTTAAGTTTTTCAGATAGGTAAAGGTATTTTCTGATATTTCTACTATGGTTTGTCCTGAAAGGTCTAACACATTGATATTATCTGGATATATTATCAGGGACTTATGGCTTGACTGAACATTGTAATCCTGACATTTGAATTCTCGTATCTGTTACCAAGAGTAGCATTACAGTTAGATGGTAAATTGAAAGAACAAATATGGTTTGAAAATAGGAAACAAGAAATAGTGTGATTGAATTCTTTCACATGACAGTGTTTTGCATCATCAGGTAACAGAGGAATCCCATAACCCTCTTTCATTCCTTCTTTATCAATTTCCTCTTCATTACAAAAAGGCAGAGACTGGTTTATCGCTATGTAACGGAGAAGGATACTAGCGTTACCTTGCAGCAATAACTGGAGCTTCGTGTGAAAAATACAATGAAGCAGGGTTCGTCTGCTGTAATAACTACATATCTACTTTGGCATTTCAGCAGTTCTCCTTGTTTTTCAGTGTACATGAATGTATCAGGATCCAGTGCGTGAGGTATTTGAATCATAGTTCCTATTCCGACTGATGTTTCCACATGCACACTGCAAGTTGTTCTTAGATCGCCGGTTAATGTTGTCACGTTCTGCCCAACAATGCTGTCCACTGTGAGAAGGCATGGTCCAGAGCTGTTTTGAGTTACATTCCAAAGAGGAAATATGTGTAAATCTGCACTGCAGGGTAATGTTGGAATTTGGAAAATGAATGAACACAAGAGAACAGTGACAAGGGTTTTAATAACGAAACTGTTTTTCTTTTCCATCTTGGTTGACCTTTGATGCATCGCAGCTTAGAGGACTTTAGTTAAAAGCGTTCATTATATGAATCAGTACAATAGACCACTTGACATGTGACGTCATTGACCAGCAGTAAGCGTGCAAATTATGGCAATTTCCATTGTTCTTTGCCCTGCAATGTGCGTATATATGCATCGTAGTTTGCTCAGGACACATGCATTTTAGATCGCCCACCACATTTCATATAGTACAAGAAAGCCATTGAACAGTGTAGCGGTTCGTTCAAGCATATCAATAGACTAATCCCTCGCTTTTGTTGATAGTCCAAGTGGTCTATAAACAACCGATCATGTTCACATGTGACCGTATGATTTGTTTATATCTTTGCAGTTGAGTTGCGTATTGTACTTCAAGTAATTTTTATGAATCTACTGGTAAATACAGTATAGAGGCCATGCAGCCAAAAATGCTCTATTTAACGGTTTCATAGGACAGATGTTTTAAATTGACAAATCATATATCAACAGGTTCAGAAGAGTCTTTTCTGCCATATTGACAAATTTATATGCATGTTCTATTCCGTATCCATGGCAACTACTAAACATAGGGTTGACAGGTGACGCGGGATGATACAAGGAATTGACTACCAGCGCCAATGCGTGTCACTCCGTTGGTTGTACTATGGTACGATCACTTCATGAGTGTGTATAACCGTCTCCACGCCATGTATGCCACTAATATTTCCATCATAATAATAAAACAACGGCTCCTGTGTTTTATTCAAAATCTCGGATTATGACAATACTAATGCACCTGAAGTGTTGATTTTTGCAGGATATCTTACTTTACTAAAGTACATTACAATCATGTAAAAATCAGAGCAGTAGCAAAGACCCAGTTGACGGTGATGTCTAAAATACGGGAGAATAAAAAGCTCAGTGATACAAGTTGTTCAGTATAAACTCGTTGTATGTCTCGCATTAGACTGCTGCCCTCAATCGTCAACCGTCTGGATTGACGACTGAGAAAACTACGTGGAAAAAAGTGACGGATTTTGCAACAGGATGCCTGTGGCATAGAGCATGCGCAGTTGTGTCCAAATTGACCTTTTGACCGAGTTTGTTGTTTTTAGAAGTTCAGAGCGATTTTGTCACAGCGGCGCGGTACAGCGATGTGGTACACGGCCGCCGCTAGTCAGTCGCACTACGGCGCACAACCAAAGTCGCATTGAATAGTTTTCAGAAGTCCGTCATGATAATGACTAGGTAAGATAATCAGTCGTCACTACAAAGCATACACAGTACATGCAAAGTGTAGACGGCTGATTGGAATTAGTCTAGTCTCGTATATAGATGGTCCAGCAGTAGGCAACTGCTTTATCCGTTTATCAACATAATGTTAAAGGCCATGCTGATGCTGGTGACTGATACAAATTCTATTACAAGCTACTGTAGTACACAAATATTATACCCAATCAAGGAAACAAACAGCACACATGGGAGGGCGATTTAGCACAGCTGTAGTTCCCTCGCTTTGCACCACTGAGGTCCCGGGTTCAAGCCCCGGCGCGGCCCAAGGACTCATGTGCACTTGGTTTATCCCGATTCCGCTCTCGCAGGTTTTCTCTGGGATCGCCGGTTTCCTCCTGTATCACAAAAATCGGTGATTAGTTGTTTGGTTATCAAAAACTTCCTTCAACCAATGGAATTTGGGGAGCTGCACAGATAATTGGTGGATGTTACAATCTAAATGCGGATAGGTGTGCGCCGTTCGGCAGCAACTAGCCTAGTTGATGAGATCTGATTGTGATGATTCACCATTGCAGCGAAATTACAGCGCTTTGAGTCCTCTAAGATCTGGAGAAAGGCGCTTTATTTATCCAAAATTTATTTATTTATTTTATCACCTCTTATGATGAGAATGTCATACTGTGTAGTGTCGTAATTTAAGAATGCGCAAAAAATTTAAGAATGTGCAAGAAAGCACCATTAAAACAAGGGCAGATAATCCAGTATCCTGTCTCCACCAAATCTTTGTACAGTTTTGATGGTAGTACACAAAAAAGCTGGTACCAAGCTGATGACACTACATGTAAACCACGACTACGTTCACTGATGTTTGCCTTTTCTAAATGAAGTCCATGTAAGAAGTGAGGGGAGAAACTGTTAGACTGTACTTGTAGTTATCTGGTCCTGTGTCACAACCTGGGGTACCTTTGTGTTACATAGTAAAAAAATGAAATGTTTCAAACATTATACCTACATGTCTCATCTGAAGTGGTTCATCCTCTGAGCATTTTGACACCCTTTTTATGGAAATCGGTTAAAAATGAGAGAGTGCGGGCAAAAACAATCACAAAGTAGGTGGGATTTAAACCCCACCTCTTTTTTCCACATTTACAATCATTCTGAGCAAGTATTACTAGTAGTCTTTTAAATGACCATGTATTTATTTACATGGTTTAGATGTCTGGGAGTTCATTTAGACATTTTTTTACTAGATTTAAATTTTTAATGGGGGTTTTAGATCAAATTTACGATATGAATCCCTCCACCTAATCCTCCTCCCCCTAATCCTCAACCACCCTTGGCACATTTCATGCCAAACGTCATAAGAAAATAATTAATAATTATTTTTAAACAGGTTAAAAACATGAGTAATACAGAATAAATTAGCCTCAATTTAAGACCTAATTGAATCTTCTAAATGAAGGAATACTCAAGAGACAGTGTTTTGAAATCCAAGCTGCACATCAAAATGTAACAAAACCACCTTTTTGGGTACCCCAGTATATGACACAGGATCATCTACTTAACTGAATTTTACATTCCAAATAGGTTTTATAACTAGATTTTAACACCTAATCACAATGGAAAGAGATTCTTAAGTGATCTGTTGAATGTTGCCATTAAATATAAATCTTTCCCGAATGTGAAATTCACAATATTCAACAAAGCATAAGCACTGCTTCATATGAAAAGGATTTTGTATTTAATAGCGAATGCACTAATGGATTTTTTTCGAATGCTGGTTTCATACTTTCCTGCCACTTGCCGCATTCTGACGATTTTGCTTCACCACGCAGTCGCTCCAGAAATCGAGCGGCGACCAGCGGTAAGCTAATATATCTATCACTCCACACCCCTTTGGGCAAAGCGGAAGAACGCTAAGAGTTGAATTCCAGTCAACTCGGGCGGTGCCGCTCTTCACGCATGAGAAAAGATTCAGATTCAACTTTATTTGGCCACGGAGGGCCAACTTTAACCCTAGGTTGTTCTTCCTTGGGGCCGTGCAGGATTTAGAGCGTAGCTGAGCGGCAACATTGGCTTTCAGAGTCATGCCACTGCTGCACAGCAGAAAAGTGCAAGCGGCATGATCAGCCGGCCATTGGCCTGTAACTTTTTGGCCTGGCCGGTAACTTTTCTGACTGGCATCTAGTTGCCGGCCCTGCTGGCCGGTAACTTTTTAAGGTCAAGCCCGGCTGGCCTGTAACTTTTTGAAGCATATTTCGAACACTAGGCATGATGATGCGTCGCGCTGCTCAGCGGCATGTGGCAGAAAGTATGAAACCAGCATTTCACACATTGTGCAAAAATTCCTATAGAAATTTGTTACATTGAATAGCATATTCTGATGTAAAATATTTTTCAATCGTTTAAAAATTAATTTTGTCACCTTGAGGAAATTACAATGAAGCAAATTTTGCCTATATTTCCTGCAAACAAAAGGGAGAAAACTGATAAAATATAACTCCAGGTTATAACTTCATGACAATGTCTAAATGATAAGTTAACTTCTCGAGATGGCTAAATGACACATCAACTTCAAAAGATGGCTATATGACCAGTTAACTTCATGCACAGGTCCAACATCTTGATACTAAAATGATGTTCTTCATGCAAACATAATATACAATAAAGTATTTTTAAGTTGATTTAAGTTGATATAATAAATATATGGCTAAATGACAAAATTAATTTGAAACATTCGTAATTGATGGCTAAATGACAAATTATTTGCTATCTTCACTAGATAGCTAAATGAAAAGTTACTGTAAAACCTTGTCTACAAGCATATAGAGTGCTTTTGATGAAAGCTAAATTAATCTAGATGCCATCCGTCGGACAAAACTATAATATTATGGAGTTTCAGCAAATTAATTACCGATACAAGCATATATACAAACAAGTACTATGGTAAGACCAATCTATTGTATTGGCATACTTACGGCTGTCTCGTTTTAATTTAGCTTTCATCAAAAACGCACTATATGCTTGTAGACGAGGTTTTATGGTATTTGATATCGTCAGTAGATAGCTAAAAAACAAACATTTTGCTATCCACCATAGAGAACTAAATGACCAAGTTATTTACTATCTTCGAAATAGCCAAATGATAAATATTTTGCTAAGTATAAAATGTCTTTCTAGCAGAATTGTGCCAAATGCCTATACTGCAGGGTGAAGCGGTTACATAGCTCTGCTGAACGTGTACATTCTATGATTCAGTGTACAAATTAAGTGGTAATCCGGTAGTCCTGACACCCAGATATGCAGCCCGACGGACAACCAGAAATTCATTGCAGGTTATCCGTCGGACACCCACACTTTTTTCACCTTCATGCAGTATAAAAATGATTTAGTCCCGATATTTTATTAAGCTTATGAAAAATCAAATTGCTTTCCAGTTCTGTCTAGTCTTTGTACTCCTCAAAGCTTTGAAGTTTCAAACCACCACATCCCCACATAATTAGTTAGGGCTCGAGTCGAGTGTGCGCTGTGTGGCCTTCTTTCAGTCCAGTAGTACTGTGGCTTTGTGGGCGCAATAGCGGCGCCTGTGATGATGATGAGGCTTTGACATTATCAGCCAAAAACTTAGATTTTAGAATCTTATGACACTGGATTTTGTATTGATTTGTGTCTTTTCTTTTATTTTGAGTACTTATTACTTTATTAGTAGGATATTTTATTAAATCCCAATTTTGGCGGATATCACGGATTACCAAAAACTCTGGCGGATGACCAGATTTCATGACCTGATCATCCGCCGGATAACCTGATTTTTTTCTTAATTTGTACACTGTATAGGGGTTTGTCTGGTTCTGAAAAGGCAAGTGGCGGCCTAATTGCACCTTCACCTAAAGTGACATGAATACAAAATATCAAGGTCTTGCTCAAACTAGTCATATTCTATGCAGTATTGGTATTGACGATGCTATACTAATTTACATGTAAATTGGTGTAAACATTGTTACACTGTGTTGACGCCATCTTATGTTTAATTATAACATTGTGCACTAGACTAATATCCGAGACAGAATGCATCGTTTTTACCAATGTTCCATCTACATGTAGTGACTTTATTACAAACCCATTTTGAGGCAACCTGAATGACATCGCACTGTAAATACCGTATCATCAGATGTCAATATAAGCAAACACAACATAACCTTGCTGAAAACATCTAGGTCGTTACACCATAGCATTTTGCAGTTTATATTTGACTTTGTACATGTATCAATCTGTTAATTCTAATTACCGGTACTTCTAAAGACAGCTTCTGATACTTCATACATTGTATGTATGGAAAATTTCCGTTGCATCATACCACAGATGCCTATATCTGCATCTGACGCTATTCAATTTGTTATTAGACTTGAATAACAAATGCACCTCTTCATATCTATTGTATGTTAACGGCAAAGTTATTCTGTAAAGCCTCATATTTTTTCGCTGATTAATTTTTGTGTGATTTGAACTGTTGGAGCAGTTTTACGTTTTCTTAAATTTGCAATTACAAACAGTTAATGTCGAAGGGTAAAAGATATTTTTGCAGGCTTTTAAATTGGCAGACTGAAATTAACCAAAAAATAAGAACATGGCGAAAATTTCTCGCTACACAGTAATAACTCTGTTAATGAACATGTATGCCTTTCAAACATGATTGGGCTATTCCATTTCAAATCTACACTACCCCTGTGGAAGATTTCGGAAATATCTTCCACAGGGGGAGTGTGAATTTCAAATGGAATAAACACATTAGCAGCTCCATTTGAATTTCATACACCCTCCGAGAAAGATTCAACCTGCATCTTCCGATGAGGGATGATATGTTTCAAATGGAGTTGCTAATATGTTCATTCCATTTGAAATTCATACTCCCCCTGTGGAAGGTATTTCCAAAATCTTCCACAGGGGTAGTGTGGATTTTAAATGGAATAGCCCATTGCAGCTCATTACTCATATTTTAGAATCAGTATCTAATTGTTAAATTACTGAATAAATAATAACTCTGGTACAAACATCTTTGCTAGTCATCCCATTCACTATGGACAATGGCCTCATCCCAATGGCATAGTTCAATAACCTCAATTAAACAATCACAGTGCAAAATTTGACCTGAAGTTGCAGAGTATGAGTTTTAGTACCCTAATTTTCAAAGAATGTACAAATGTATTGGGGTTAAAGAACTGTGCCCCTGATAGATGAGCATGCTCTGGATCCTAGTGATTCTACACATTCTAAAAGCACTCGATTTCAAAATCGTCTCTGCTCCGTAAAAGGACACATTTCAATCAATATGATGTATAAACTGCACATGAAAACAAAACACGGAGACAGACAATGATGACAACATATTCGATGAGGAAGGAAAGGAATTTGCAGGTATGATAGCACCAAACAGATTTGATTGTCTCATCTGTGGTTGATACAATCTAGGCACGTATGCTTTGTAATTGATTGCGATGAAGCTTCAGTCACTTTTTACCATATGCACCAGGCTGGCGCCAGGTTTTTAACCTTTTGAGTGGAAAATGTGAAGTATAACAGAGACTGTTTTCTTCACCCGTCATCTCGTTTTCTTTCCTCTCCTTTTTTTGAACATCACTGTTATGACAACCTGCATAGGTATGAATTATTTACTGTAAAAGTAGTCATTTTTCGTGCGTGTCATTTTTCGCTTTTCGCCCATTTTGAACGCTTGTATTATAAAAATTCATAATTTTGAGTTTCCATAATACATTGACGTATTTTACATAGGCCTATAGAAATGGAATATATTTGTGTTTTGTTATTTTCACGATAGCTGCGTAGTAGCGAAAAGCGTGAAAATAAATGTAGCTTGAAAATATCCACTTTTACAGCATGTCAACAACTTAGTATGACAGATTGGGAACATCATGCACATACAATAGAGCATCTATCACTTGGATCCACAACATGCTCATCTACCAGGGGCACCATTCTTTAACCCCAATACATTTGTTCATTTATTGAATGACCTTTGAAAATTTGGGTACAAAAACTCATACTCTGCAACTTGAGGTTAAATTTTGCACTATGATTGTTTAATTGAAATTATTGAACTATGCTATTGGGATGAGACCATTGTGGTCCATAGTGTATGATGCCTACATCATGCCCATACTATAGGCATCTTTGATGGATATTTTTGAGAAGAGGCATTCAAAACTTGTCCTGTGTAATGAACGAACCAAGTTGATTTCAAATTCACAATATTCTTTCCTCTATACGGAAAGGGCACGGTGGCTCAGTGGTTACGGCCTTGGACTCATAATCTGAGAGCTTGCTCGACGTGCCTGGGTTCGATTCCCCGTCCCACCACCGTGTTACGCCCTTGGGCAAGGCGCTTTGCCTCGCTTGCCTCACCCCACCCAGGTGCAATGGGAAGCTGTTAGGGGTAGTCACAGTTGTTGTACTTATGGACCCTGCGCCACTTGTAGGCTGCAAACGTGGTTCCGACATATTCTAATGATGGCGGAATAAATGTAAAGCGCTTTGAAGCTGTTTACGGCATAAAGCGCTATATAAATCTACATTTTTTATTTATACATTTTCTATTACATGCGCCTTTTTTTAAATGATTTCGCCATTTTTGTCCAAAGTGGATTGAATTTGGTAGAAGAATAGAAGTTAATTTGTAACAATGTTAAGATTGTTCGAAAAACTTTTTGTAATTTTTAGGGTCATTTAACCTCTTCCAGAAATAAATGGACTACCCTACTTAGCAAGTCTGTCCACCTGTAGAAGAGTGGTTTTCTTTTTGTCGCTTTGCAACCAATTCAATAGCATATAAATTAACTATGAAATACATTTAAAATAGCTCAAAATCAAAATAAACACATCTAGATATATATTAATATGATGTCTGTTTGTTTTAATTGTTCAAAGGTTGAAACTAAAACTAATTTAAAAACTAATTAAGCATGTAAATGTGTCATTTTTATGCAGAATAAACATGACATTTACACTTTTTATAAAATGCAAAATCATATCATGAACTTTAAAACACTTACAAAATTATCAACTTTCCCATTCACCAAGCTGACAAAACTATTATCAAAATAAATTCTGAAGATGAAAAATAACATCACTTTCTTTCCTCACTTTCTCTTCCCAAGTACTTCAGCAGTGAAGGGTAAATGATTAGTTGCTTCAATAGGCCCAAGGTTATGAGTAACCTTCTTCACTTCCAATACAGATCACTACTTTATTTACGCTTGCATAAAGTGATCGAAACAAGCTAATTCAGCCAAATGTGATGTCGTATTCTCACCATTGCCAAGGTTACGACAATGCCTCATCTGGCGCTGTCTACAGTAGATGGCAGACAACCTTGGTTTTGACTTTGAAAAAAAGATTTAATTTAATAAAAGGTTAAAAAGAGGGTTTTTTTTCCAATAATTCATTCCAGTTGTTTGAATTCCAAATTGAATACATCTATGGTAGATAGCAGACAACCTTTTTTTAATTACTCAGTAAAAACAATGTTAGGTTTATGGGTTTTGGTTATGAGGAGTTCCAAGCATTTTTCAAATAATTAGGACTTCATTTTGTTTGTTTTAATTCGAAATTAAACGACCCTGCCCTGTTTGGCAGCTCTTCTTTCCTCCCTTTCATGCTGCGTGACCTCCCATTCAATCTGGTGAAAAATTATGATTATAAAATTAATTTGATTAACAATATTTTTGTTTCAGTGCTGTCCTTTGTAGAGAGCGGATTACCTTTTTTGATTATTAACTTTGTAAAAACAAAAGGTCCTAGTTTAACTGGTTAAGAGAAGCAACATATTTTTCTAAATAATTCATCATAATTCAATTTATTGTTGGTTCAAATTCAAATTTAAATAACAATTCATTTTTTTTCTAGTGCTGTCTACTGTAGATAGCAGACTCATTCAGTGTTTAGTTACTCCGTAAAAACAATGTTAGAGCTATGGTGTAAAGGGTTATGAGGAGTTCTGTGTATTTTTCCAATATAATGAATTCATACTTCATTGATTAAATTCCAAAATTATAGCTCCTTGTACTTCTAATCTAGAGAGTGCTGTCTACAGTAGATAGCAAACCACCATTTTTGTTTGGTACCTTGGTAAAAACAAAGTTACAAGGAGTTCAGTAATATTTTTTTCTAATATGAATTCATAATTCATTTCAATTATTTGAATTCCAAATTTATAACTCCTTTGATAGATACTTCTGTTCTACATGTAGTGCTGTCTACTGTAGATAGCAAACAACCTTTTTCTTTACTTGGTAACAACAAAAGGTTATGCTTTCACTGGTTTATTAATTTTTCAAAATTCACAATTCATTTTGTTGTTTTAAATTCCCAATTAAAATAATCATTTGATTGACATCAATATAAAAATGATATACTACTGCTGTCTAACGGAGATAGCATGACAGTTTGGTTTATTTGAAACCAAGTGGTCTAACTGGTTTTAAGAAGAGTAACACATACAGTGTACGTACATATTTTTCCACTAATTATAATTCATTTTCATTAGTTTCTAAAATTGAAATTATAACTCATTTGACTGACACTGCTCTAGAGCTGTCTTCTGCAGATAGCAGATGACAGTTTCCGCTATAATTGAAACTAAGTGGTCTAACTGGTTTAAATTTCAAATTAAAATAATATATCATTTGACTGATCTTGTTCTGGTGCTGTCTACTGTAGATAGCAGATGATAGTTTCGCTAAAAAACAAAGTGGTTTAACTGGTTTTAAAGAGGATTAACTTAATTAAAAAACAATAATTATTTATTCAATTCGTTTGTTTAAATTCTAAGATTGACATTGATAGTGCTGTTTACTGTAGATAGCAGATAATTTTTCTTTTCTTTTTTTCATATCATTTTAGACTTTATTAGATAGCAGATTTTTTGTCAATGTAGATAGCAGATAACAATTATAAAAGAAAGGATTGTGGTTTAACTGGTTAATTTGTTTACTAATTCATCTTTAAAACCACTTAAAAAATTTAACCCTTTGTTTTATTTACCAAGTTGCTAAGCAAAAATATTGTCTACTATCTACATGTACAGTAGACAGCATTACAACAAGTATAAATCAAAGGAATCCTTATTTTAATTTTGGAATTTAAACAATTGAAATTAATTTTGGCTTAAAATGCTATTTCCAATGTGAAAACAATCCTTCTATTCCATTCAATTAAATTAAAAAATAAAATAATCTCATTTGATTTTTAATTATTAACCAGTCCATTCACCAGCTTCATCCGGAAATCAATGAAAAAATTGTTACCATTCAGGCTAAAAAAATGCAAAATACTACTAATTATAGATTTTCCACACCAATGCTGTTGACCAGAAATGAATCACTGGAATGTACATAATGTTTAATTCTGGTCTAAATAGCTTAACAAATAGGATCATTTTGTATCACATCAGGTAATGGAGTGCATATAATGCTTCATGTCACCCATGTAGGTATTACCACACTGTATGTCATGTTCATGAATTGCATTTTTACTTATATCTTAACTCACTCCAGTCCAGATTGCTGACGAGAGGTTTCAAATTATTGTTAATTCAAATATTTCAGAATTGTAACTTGTCATGACCATATTTAGAATCAGCACGAAAAATGCATTAAAATGAGTACAAACAAACCTGGTATTGGTTCAGTGGTTCTTAAGATAGCTCTTGATATTTTGAGAAAATATCTCAAAACTTTTATTATGTTGAAGTCTTCTTGGTTAGCACACTGAACATTAACCTGCTACCATTTTGTATCACATCAGGTAATGAAGTGAATACAATGCCTCATGTCACGCATGTAGGTATTACCACATCACACTGCCATGCTCATGAATTGCATATATCCATTGCTACTTGTCTACACATGATTGATTTGCTTGGGACAAAGTCCCACCAATGGTACCATATTTGGACATATTATGAAGCACCAAACATAATCTATTACCATGGTTACTTTTACTTACTTTAGAAAGTAAATAGTATTAAAATCAGTCTAGCTATAATACTGATTCTAAAAAATGTATGTTAAAAAATACTGTCATTTGTTAATTAGGTATCCACAAAATTAAAGACAATAGTTTTAGATCAAACCACAAGGTAAATCTTGTTTTGATATAAGTTGACTATAAAAGAAACTCGTCATAATCAGTCTAAAGAACACATCCACAGATAAAGACAAGATGCTGTCATACTTTTTGTACTAGTAAATATGCAAAATCAAACAAAAATAAACAAAAATTTCAATTTTGAATAATAAACATGCTTTAAATTGCAAAACATACTATCCTATATTGTGTGTACAAGTGTACATGTTCTGGTGACAGTCACATGTACAAAAATTCTTATCGCTACGTGTAATTCCACTTAAACCAGCATATTTGCAATGATGCAAAATAGATTACGTAAGAATTAGACCATGACCATGAGCGGAACATGTGAATCAAATTTGTGTTTTTTCCAGATATTTCATCAGATCCAGGATGAATTTTAACCAGTTGTTGCACACTTTCCATATTCTCCCATACAATACAATAGCCAAGACCCACAGCAGCTGAAGGGAGTATCCCAGTATGCTTTGCGGTACCACTATAGAACTGATTGCACCATAGAAAATGTACACAAAATCCCACACTTCAACTTTCAATTACTCTCTAAAATCAGGGAAGCTTAGACTTTTGATTGAAAAAATATCACCCATAGAGTATTGTGAATCTATCAATAGCTCTCAATATCTAAGCGGCTCTTGTTTATATTTTGTATACATTTGCTATGGGGCATGCAGATATAATACAATGCATGATGGGATACTCCTTTCAGCTGCTGTGGCCAAGACCTTTAAAACCTAATATAACAGATGAACATGATAGAGTTCCAAGTAGCAGCTTTCTGCATAAATTGATCATGACCTTGTCCAGCCACTATGGCAGCAATTTGGCCCCTCTTGATCGACCAAATGACCATTCAATCACTTAATGGAATCGCTGGTTCCACTGCTGACTGAATTTATCTCTGGTAGAGGGAATCTGTTGACAACAAAATACTGGGATGTTTAATGAAATTTAAGGTGGTTCTGGACCCATTTTGGAAGTGCTCTATTTATGGTTTAAACATATTAATTGAGTAGGGCAGAGAACACTGATCCATATGCCTTTTGTTTGAAGCTAATCGGACATACGGTTTTCATAATACATACATTTTAAATGTCTTTGTATTGTATTGTTTTATCAATAATCAATACAGTTAATGAGCTAATATGACTTGAAAGTGCTCATTAATATGTAATTTTGCCAATATTTTGCTAAAATCCAATGCATAAATGTTCATAACATTTTTATTTAACAGAATATTGGTTTCAAACTTGGTCAAAGTGTTCCTAATGACTTCCAGATAATTTATGCATAATTAATGAGCTAGCCGCCCTAATTTGCATAATTAATTAGCATTTATGCAAATTAGCTCATTAATTATGCAAATATGCAAATGAGGGGGCGGCTTCACTATATAATACATTAGAACATATTAGAAACACTTTGACCAAGTTTCAGGGCAAAAGTATGCAAAATAAAAGTACCATGAACATTTATGCATTGATTTTTAGCAAAATATTGGCAAAAATTACATATTAATGAGCCTTTACAGTCTTTTTAGCTCATTAACTATATTGATTATTGATAAAAACAATAAGATACAAAGAAAATATAATTTGATGTAGTATAGAAACCATATGTCCGATTTGCTTCAAACAAAAGGCATATTGATCAGTGTACTTTACCCTACTCAATTAATCTGTTTAAAACATGCTCAAAGCATTTCCTTATTTCTAGAAAATGCATCCAATACCACCTTAATCAGTTGAGAATCTGTGATTTTTACACACCTGATCCCACAGTTTGTTGGCTTAGTCAGGGAGGGGGGGGGATCTGACTTGGACTGCCTTTTGAGGAGCGAGAGAGCAATCACTCTATACTGCTCTCACAAAATCTGATATATAGGAGAATGATTTTTAGCCCTCCTTAGTTGATCATTCTCTCTTTACATTCTATTGTAAATGCTCTATAAACAGCTCTCCTTGAAGGCTCAAGAAGAGCTATTTAATGCTCTCCTGCAAATTCCAAAAGACAGTCCCTGATGAAGTGTACCATGTACCAGGAGTACTTCCTCAGGAGAGTTACTTTTAGTAACTCTCCTGAGCCTTAATAAAAGGCCCACCTGATACTTTCAATGCTAATAATATGATGATATATTCAATAAATGGTAAAAATATCAGGGTTTGAACTGGGGTCTACTTAAATTGTGAAAAGTACAGCCCAGTCAGGTGAGGTGGATTTTTATGTGAACCAGGACCTACTTGCAACCACCAATCTTGAGTTAAAACACACTGTTAGTGTTACTATCAGCGTTAGAAATTTTGGTTGTCCGCTTGCCGGGACAACTAAAAAGTCGCCGGACAACCAAAAATACTGATTTGGTTGTGCGCCGGACAACCATAAATCTAGCCAAAAGTCACATTTGTAGGCTTACGGACAACCAAAAACTTAGACGGACAACCAGAAATTGTAATCTGGTTGTCCGTGGGACAACCATTTATTTTTCCTAAATTCGAACACTGGTTACTATGTACTCTAATGCGTACATGCTATACAAAGTATTGAGACTTTCTGTCAGAGTAGCTCAAGTCATTATAGAAGAGGCTAACTGGGTGCTTTCATGGTAACTGATGGGCAAGTTTAGAGCCTGTTTATTTTACCCCTGTATTCAATCTAAATAGCACCCACCATGACAAAGTATGGGGATGTGCAGCGCACATAAAATTTTCAATTTTTGAAGTGAATGTCTCAAAATGCACCATTTTTGCTAGTTTTTATCAAAGTTCTTAAATTTAAAAATCAAAAGATGACCTTTAATTTCACGGTTAAATATCATCCACAAAGTACACAGCAAATGAGCACCAAATTTCTATGTCTCTATTGCAGATCTCATTTGCATTTGCATTAGCCATCAAACAAAAAATGTCATCTGTCCAACCATAGAAGGAAGTACAAAACACCATATTCCAACCAGTGCCTGATTGCACTGATCATGGTTAATATTTATACATAACGCTTTGAAACAAATGAAATAAAAATGCTAAAAATAGCATCACTACCACCTGAGCTGCAAGATAATACAAGGTCATTATCACCGGAATTAACTGCAAAATACAAAATTTTCCATTTCATTTCAGCTACTGAGCAGCAAGACTGTTTGTTATCAGCAGTTAATGCGGGTCGGAGTGGATCAATACCTAGCGGTGTTTGCACTCAAATATTGAGACAAATAAAGCTGACACACAAGAGGAATGGTACAGGTCCTACATGTATGAAGGAGATCACAAGTCTTAAGGGGTATTATTTTAATCCCATGTGCATTCGACTTAGGAAGGGGAAATGAATAAAACGTTTGTTTGATATTATTAGCCTTATTTAAGGAACCACAAGATCCATGGAAATATACTGCGATTATTGTCTTTCATTTATAAATTATATTGCACAGTTTACCTAAATGGATAAAACTGGAAAAATGTGGCTCATGCCATTCCACTTGCCTTACGAAAAAGCAATGAAGCACAAATGTCAGAAAAATATAATGGTTTCCATTTTATATAATTATGTGCAATGGAGTAAGTACACAATACTCAATCCGTTGCGAAGATACAGCCTTTTAAGGTTAAACAAAATCTGTTATGGCTTTGTCAACTCAAAAAACATATTATCATCTTACACGTAAGAAAACATGCATACCAATCATGTGAAATAAAAAAAATTAAAAAAAGTGTAAAAATGACCATTTTAGCTTATTTTGTCACCTTCAGTCAGCTCCTATTGTTAAATTTGTTTACCGATGCTTGGTAACAAATTTGATTGACAGGCAATAGCTTGTCACCTGTCATGCGCAACACAATTATCTCTATAAAACATACTATAAAGATGTCAGCCTCATGCAATTATACTGATCATCAGTTGCAAGCTCGACCCAAGACGAATTCGGCCTAAAAGACACTGCCCTATTGTAATGCAGCCAGAAAAAACCCGACCGGCCCGGTCAATATTTTTTGAGGCCTGTGATTGGTTTTTGGCGAGCCGAAAGGGGATGGGAAGCAATTTTTGGCAGGCCGAGAGGAGGGGCAAGTGAATTTTGGCACATAAAACACTCTAAAAATGCTTAGGAAAACCGTGCGGAAAAGCTTAATGCAAATTTTCCTTCACGCTCTTTCCGCAAACATGTATAAAGACCATTTAAAGTTGGTAAATTGACATCCCAAAATTTGGCATGTGCAATGGGGGGGCAACGATTTTTGGCGGGCGAGAGGGGGGGGGGCAGCGATTTTTGGCGATGGGGAGCAATTTTGGTGTCATTTTCCCAACAAATTACTCTTATCATTCTGCATGTACATTATTACCCCCCCCTGTGGGCCTCCTCCCACATACCCGAAGAGGAGGAGGGGTCAAATAATGATGAATTATTGTTTTTATATTAGCATTATATATATCAAATTTCCGATCTGAGAAAATCTCGAATTTTAATGAAAATTCCTTAGAACCCTGACTGGATGACTCGGCTAGATAATGGTACTCATTTTTTTTGCATCGTAACCAAATCAAAGTTTTATATTATTGAGAACACATTTTCATGCCAAAATTGATGAATTTTAGTCCATTATCGGACCAGCATGCCACTGATTGCTGTCGGTTTTATGCTCAAAAACTCATCTCTTTTTCCTCAATGAATATTACCATAGTAAGAAGTATGCAATGTGTATTAATGAACGATGACGTTTGAGATGCTGCTGCATGGACTGATGCCAGATAGGCCTATGTATACCATGTATACTCTAAGATCAAGTCATGTTTAAGTCTAAATGGAAGCAAACTTGGGTCAAAGGTTTGATGTGGACCTTTTAGCTGTTTCGCTTTGTGTGGCCGTCGGGGTGGGGTAGGGTGGGTGGGGGTGAGTGAGTGTGTGTATGTATTTCCCTTGGGATATAGGCCTACTATTCAAATCCCAATTTGTAGCGACACGCTGTATGTTTAACATACCGATTTTACAAATTACTCTTATATATCATACCATGTATTCTTCATGCATAAGTACCCCATGTGGGCCCCTCCCACATCCCGATTGGAGGGGGGGGACAATCATTGTTTTTATATTAGCATTATAGGCCTATACTATCAATTTCAGTCATGTAGGCCATATTTAATATTATATTAGGTCAAAAAACTTTTCAAAAAAGTCTAAAACACTCCGGTTTTTATGTCAAAAATTGTCTCTTTTGGGGTGCTAAATCTGCTAAAATGTTTACTGAACGTGAAAGCCCAGGATGGGGTGCCGGTAGGTGTGGTGGGGTGGGGGAAGCAGTGGATACCAAGCACAAAAAATGTTTAATTATTGCCTTATTTTTCTGCTTCAACATCAGCCATATTGGTCATGTAATAAAACCAAAAACATTTTTTAAGAGTGTCTCTTGTGCATAAAAGTATAGGAAACTCGTAACTTTAAAGCATGTTTTCTGGAAGAAGTAAGCACTTGTTATTAAAAGTGTAGAACAAGCCAGGAGCCTTGAAATGTTCTTTTTAATAGCCTCTGAAATGTCCTTTCCTGTGGTGCGAAATGTGCAGAAACCATCTGGCTTACCCCAACCAGGGCCCTTGAGCGGGCCCCGAACCCCCGGCCGTGCTGGCGACAGCTCCACTACCACGCTCGCTACGATTTGCAAGTTTAGGATTTTTTGGGTCTGTCTGTGCATCTCTGAATTTTGTAACAATCCAAAAGTTGAGGGTCTCACCCCTTAATTGTTGGACTGGGATTGACAAGCCAGTAGGCCTATATAAGCGCCGAGTATTTAGGTCCATTTTCAATATCATTAAAACTTTTTGCTCCATTCGTGCGAATTTGTTCCAGCAAAATCATTTTGATAGTAGGTCATCAAGACACAGGTTTTGCAATTTGAGGCCCTGCACTGGTACCCCCCCCCCCTGTTTTCGAGGCTCACATCCCCCCTCAGACACCCTCCCGATGGTCGCGCTATTCCTGAATCCGCCACTGCCCTCTCGGCCTACTAAAAATTGCATGGTTTTTTTTTGCCATGCGGGGATTTTTTGCAATGTGCAAAGGCCATTAAAATTTTTCTCCATATTAGGCCTATTTCACAACCCATTAGGTATAGGCCTATTAGGCCTAGTTTTCATGTGTTTTTTTCTCATGCATTACTTTCATGTATTTAGGGGCTGTGAAGTTTTCTTTGGAAGGGGTCCCAAATTTACAAAAAGTCAGCGCCAATAAAATTGCGCCCCCTTCCCGCCATCACCGATACACCTTACCCCTTAACAGGCTAAAATTGCATTGAAATCGGTCCTTTTAAATAAAATAAACACACTATCTGTAATCATCTTGTGACTCGGATTCTCTACATTTGGTCATTAAAATTTTATGACCCCCTATTTTCTTTCCAAAAATTCGACCCCCCGTATATTTGGGACCCCCCCCTCCCCGAAGAAAATGCCAGCCCCTTAATATTTTTTTAAAGATTGGTTTTAGGCCTATTTATTTTTTATTTACGTATACTATTTAGCCCTATTAGATTTCATATTGTAGGCCCTATGGATTAATTATATATTTTCTGAGAGAAAGAGAGAGAGAGAGAGAAATATGAATACCTGAGTGGAAGAAGGGCCCAACTCCATCAAAACTGTTTTTGAGATAAAAAGAAAAAACTTAATATTTGGAAAAGTTTTATAGACAGAATGTTTTCATCTTCAGGGGACCTTTAATACATCAACATACAATATTACATACATTTGAAATTATATATGATGTTTCCATGGCAACGGTACAGGTCTTAATACGAGCTGGAGTTGGGCCCTGCTTCCACTAATATACTGCAAGTGCCAGTTCCGTAAGCAGATGTGTTATAAATAGCTACAGAAATTTGATAATTATCCATTAATTGCATAAGTAGAAGCATGTAATATGTTAGCAAGAAAGTTTATTGTAGAGAAAAGCAGATTTCATGGATAAACAAAATTCCTCTTTAACCCAATATTTGTGGAAGAAGGGCCCAACTCCATGGATTTGGGCCTTTCTTCCATGAAAACCATGATTAAATGTACGTGGAAGACTTTTAGAGAGTGAATTCTGGCGCATCTTTCACACACAAAGAAGAACAGTCTGCTGGCAATAATATGCTGGGTCTAACTCATTTTTGTAAAAAATTGGAGTTGGGCCCTTCTTCCACTCAGGTATTCATATATAGAGAGGGAAAGCAAGAGGGACTGAAGGAGAGTGCGGGAGAGGAAGAAAATGGCAAAGAAAATTGGACACAGTTGTTTGACATAGCGCCCGATAGCGGGTCAAATTGAAATAAGGCCGAGTTGGTACTAGATACGAGTTGTCACAGGGCACACAACGTGAGTGACCTTGTGACCTCTTCAGAAATCAACACGCTGAAATGCTGAATTCAAATCAAGTGTCCGGAGGATAAATAATTTGAAATTTTGACATCTTTGGACCAAATTGGTAAGAAGTAAGTTACTGATTAGCATGTAACGCTATTCATTAATCGTCATGTCCATTTTGACATCAACAGAATGAAAGATGTTGATGAAAGAGCGATTTTTTCGGCGTGTATTTTATGGAGTGGCCGTAACTCCCTAATTGAAAACCGTCACAAAATGACAGCGGAGTGTGCCTAAACGCCCAGATATTTCATTTTTGGTGAATCCTAGTAACACTAGCATACCACATATGTTATGGTAAGGTATCATAGAAATAATGTAGCTAAGAATTCTGGCGATAATATCATACACAAAAACAATATTATTGTTACAAAAAATGACCACAAGTGGTACCAGATTCCATGCAAATTTTGTCAATGCTTAAGCTTATAAAATAAAATCAACAAAAGCTTTATACAGGCTGAATAGTGCCATTATTTTATTGAACTGTTTATTATCTGTAGCCAAATTAAAAGCAAAATCGGGGCATGCATCACTATATTATGGCCTCTGTCACAAAAATCTTCATGCTCACGTGGCGTGAACAAAAGAATTGAAACACTGACAAAGTACATTTGTGTATGAGCTAGATTAATAAATCATAATTAATAATAATGCTTAGAATGTTAGCTCGAGATGACCTATGATTTTTAGGTCTCACGATGTTTATTTTCTGGAGAAAAAAATTGGTTTAGGTGGCTACGTACAGCCCAAATTAGGACGAGAACCATAGAAATTTAGCGTAACCTTAAAGATTCACAAAATTGGCCATTTTTACCCCATTTTTAGGAAAATCCTGATTTTGTCATAAATTTGCATATATTCATGAAGCGATAATTGTGGGAATAAAGCCAAAGAAGGCATGAGATGTATTGTTTTTGTTTATTTAATGTTCATTTATGCAAATATTAAAAATCCAGGGTCATATAATTGCTATATTTGCTTCTTTACAACATTTTTAAAATGGCTGAAATCACAAAAATAACTCTTTTGCCAGGACTTTTCAGGTAAATACATATGTAATTTTCGCCGTTGAGGGCGCTATTATGTATCAATTATGACCTTCAAAGGCCTGTATTTCCTAAACTACACAAACAAATTGTCTGATTTTTGCACAGGATTTTGCTCTGAGGGTCTAGATTGTAAAACTGAATATAGCATAATTGTACATCTTTGGGAAAATAGTTTTATTTGATGACAAAAATTTATTTTGTGCGTAACTTTTTATGCGTGACCGCATAAAATGCTATATTCACCTTCATTACGAGCAGAAAATTTTCTATCTAATTAGGTAGTCGGTTTTGCACAGAAGTTACTAGGAGACAAATTATATGGAATTCAAAATGCCCAAAAGTTTTCCAACTGCTGCAGAATCTGTTACAATTTCCACCATACATTTGTGTATGTACATTGTAGGCAGGGGTACACACAATAGCTAGCATTGTGGCCACCCTAATATTAGCCTTATTTAAGGAACCACAAGATCCATGGAAATATACTGCGATTATTGTCTTTCATTTATAAATTATATTGCACAGTTTACCTAAATGGATAAAACTGGAAAAATGTGGCTCATGCCATTCCACTTGATTTAAGAAAAAGCAATGAAGCACAAATGTCAGAAAAATATAATGGTTTCCATTTTATATAATTATGTGCAATGGAGTAAGTACACAATACCTATCTTCATACATCACTGATTTGCAGAACTTCATGTTTTATTGTTCTTTTACATAAAATTAGCGTGCCTCATACATGTACTCATAAAGCATGTTTTTTAATGTAACTTATGTTGTAAATTTAAATGCAATTACGTACATATGTCTTTCCATGAAGATGGGACTCAATTTAATATTTGTGCCATGGCATTGAAGTTCATACAAATGATACAAAACAAATATTATTCAACCATTTTGACATTGTGGTAATCTGTGGGCAGCCCTCGAATTAAGGATCTGAAGGGGCACGGCAACTTTTTTAGGGCAAGTTGATAATTGCCTTGGATTTTCACTGAAAAGGCAAGGCAGCACAGCAATTTGTAATATTTCAAAAGGGCATCACGGCAACTGTTGAAAATTTGAGAAGGGCACCAAGGCAATTTTTCAAAAGCGAATAGATGCATTGCTGTCAGCTGAATTCGACACCAAAGTAAAATTCATCTCTCAACTTTACACTAAAACTAACCTGATTGCTCAAAAACCTGCTTAAATAATACAAAGCAGTCAAAAATCAACAGTTTAATTTACTTAAATTTTGCGATCCCTAGTTCTGAGCTGCAAAAGTGACTCAAACAGCGGTGAAACAGCTGTAACTTTGGTAATGATAGTGATCAAATAATTTTGACCCATACATTATGTGAACTACATAGCACTGAAGTGGTAAATATTGTTTTGTTAAACAAAATGTCCTCTCCAGACGCCATGCATTTTCCCATTGAAACTTTAGTGATGAATTTAACAATGTTATTGATGATCCCACGCTTTGATATTTTGGAATTGAATTTGGTACATCATGAAGTTCTAAAAATCATAGAATTTTTATGAATTTAAGGACTTCTAATTTTGACCCTCTGTGGGACTGTAACTTAAAGTGTACGCTTAACGTGAAATAGCCCTAAAGGGCACGGCAAGTGACTGCCGTCGGTAAAGGACATATTTTGAGGGCATTACGGCAATGGGGGGGGGCACCCACGGCAATATGCTGTCGGTGCCGTGGGTTAATTCGAGGGCTGTCTGTGGGTAAACTTATTCTAGAGGCATGCTGTCTAAGGTGGTGGGGGACAAAATCTTTGGCCTGGTATTAGGCCACAATTGTCTGAATTTTGACCCATTTTTGTGTTAAAATTGCAAATGTTCGCACACTTGGACGTGGTCATTTTCTATTTTAGTAGCGGGTCCGAGGGACGATTTGAAAACTTTACCCCCCCCCCTTGGCTCAGAGGCTTGATCCTGTTTTATTCACAAAATTGAAACTAATCAGCCAGCCTAAATACTGCCATTGAGTCATATATCATTATCAAATTCATAGAACTAATATTTTTAAAATCACAACCACCATATTCACAATATGCATTTTAATATCAATATTTGTACTGTTATCAATCTTTATCCACAGCTTGTACCCAGTGCCTTTTATCTTTAGATTAAAAATAAAAAAATACACAGATAGAGATCATAAGAGTTGACAATACATCAATCAATTTTGCCCTTTTCTCATTTTTTAATAGCCCATGTCATTGTAGGAAAGCGTCATTTCTGTTACACCAACCTCATAAACAAAAGCTTCCATCAAGCGTAGTTTAATGCTAGCTCATGCAGAGCCTTAATACCATCATTGATACATCGCACGCTGCTGGACAGCTAACGTGAAACACCAGTGGTTTGTTGTTTACCATTTCAATTATTTACAAAGCAACAGATTTTTCCCAACGCGTCCGTCCGTCCGCATCAGTGTTAATGATAAGAGTAAATGTGTTTGAATTAGTGAATGGATGGTATGAAATCAACTGATTTGCAAACAGATTGCGAATTTTGTTTTGCTTGATAAACCAAGACAAACAAATACAACGGGTTAAGGTTATGGAAAATAAGTTTGATTTCAAACAGTTTAGACCTACATGTAATGCTTTATAATATTTTATACAAAATATAGGGGTTATGAACAACAATAACACACATAGGTTAATTTACATCATCACAAATTTTGGTATGGGACAGTAGGTTAGCATAATAGCGATTCTGTATGCCCTTTTTACACCACCAAGGTCCTGGGTTCAAGCCTCGACAGGTCCCGGGTTCAAGCCTCGACAGGTCCCGGGTTCAAGCCTCGACAGGTCCCGGGTTCAAGCCTCGACAGGTCCCGGGTTCAAGCCTCGACAGGTCCCGTGCACATGATTTCCAGGCCAGGTTAGCATAATAGCGATTCTGTTCTCCCTTTACACTGAGGTCCTGGGTTCAAGCCCTGACAGGTCCCGTGCACATGATTTCCAGGCCATGCTTTCCTCCTGCATCTAAAACTGGGCATTCTTCATTGAGAGTATTGATTGCAGAAATATAGAAATATTGATAATGATGTAAAATGGTGTGATTAACCGATAAACGTCAATAAAATCCCAGCCAAAATTTGGTCATCTTTATGGTAAGATGTTATTCCAAAATGTGGGTCATTCCATGGAATCCATGCACTAATCAACCACACCAACCACAGATAGTGAAGGAGTACACTGTACATGCAATAACACACTTGAACTCATTGTACCCCCAGTAATGGCTGAATACTGAAGCATTGTTGGTAATATAAAGCCAAATTGGGATGGACATGGACAGTTTAAAATCAAAACAAGGGTTGAGAACAAGAAAACCTCACCTCACAATGTGTCACAAACTTCTGATTCTCAACCCTTGAAATGACAGTAAAACCCAAATTTTTAACATTCGTGTTAAAAGGAGTGGACACTGGACAGCCTCATCCCCCATTTTTCTTGATAAAAACTGAGATTTTGGGATCAGAAGAAAGCTCATATTTTTATCAAAATTTCTGGAGCAATGCAACTCAAAATATGGACAGTCAAAATGGTGTTATTACATTGTGTGTACAAAATGTACATTGTATGCTGTGTTTCATTTTTAGCATTTTTTGAAGAGCTATAATTCAAATTTTAAATGAACGACAAGTTTAGCAAGCACATACATGTACAATTAAGTACATAGTATCGAGGAAATATCATGCAGAATTTTGTAAACACACAAACATTTTGACTGGTGTAACAATTGTTTTTAAATCAGATGAAGGAAATGTGGTAAATAATTTTTACCTAGCTATGACACGTAAACTGGTTTAAAATGTTTCAAATCACTGAAATTAATTGCATGAAAATCACTAGAGCTATTTATAGTATGCTAGCTAGCACTTTGAGTCAACATCTTGAATAGGGAGCCGGTTTCACATCAAAGCCACATCTGCGGGCCATACATGGCTACACCAGTGAGCCTTGATTACAAGATTGCACACAATATTTGGCAGATTTAGAAATAGCAGCCTGCATCAAGGAGAAGGAGGATAATTTTTGCACAGATTTCCATAGCAATGAAAATTTGTCAATATTTGCCAATTTTACAAGGAAAAGGAGTATTTTGTGATCCTAGCATCCTCTTTTTATTAAATTTTTCAGTAGTTTATACCCAACATTTCAGTTGATTCCGATTTTATTTTTGCGAGTTATGCATGATTATACCTTAAGTATGTATTACATTGCTCCATAGACTACTGTGTTGTTCATTCTGGTAAACCAGAACATAATTCAAATTTGATGATATTTTTGCAAATTAACGAATTAATTTGCAAGAATTTTTTTGTATGTCTACACAAACATTATGTAGCCAGAGGTTTCCAGTAGGTATAAAAATAAGTGATGGATGAGGCTGTGGATCATGAAATGCCCCATTAATTGATTTTAGTATCACATTTAACATACACATACATATATGTGATTAATTAATTTTATTACCGGTACTATTACCGTAATTGTCATCCCAATTCTGACAGTTCAAGACAATGACACAGCTGACCAGTACTAATTAAGCCTCATTAACAGTTTGTACACAGGCGAATTGAGCCAATTATTTCACATCAAAACTCAATATATTAATTAGTATTATAAAACACAGTTCATATTTTTCCTGATGGTGACATAGCATGTTAGCCCATACTTTATAGCTATTAATTTGTTTCTTTGTTTGGTTGTCTGCTTTCAATTGTTGTCGTTGTTGATATTGATATGCTGTTTACTTTCTTTGTTTTGTTATTTTGTTGTGTTTCCTTCATGTTTATGTTTTGTTTCTATGATTTACGGTCTATTGGTTGGTTGATTTGGGAGGAGGGGAAGTTTGCACTTTTTATTTGATTTTTTCGTTTTTTTTGTTGTTTGATTTATTTTGTTTGCAAATTTCTTTGTCAGATTTTGCTTTGTTTTGTTGATTTTATTTGTTTCATTTGTTTTGTTTTCCAAACACATTTGGAAGAATTTTTCCTCTCATCATCCCTGACACCAGATTTACCATCTGTTGCAGACACCAATTTTCCATCGGCTCTTGCTTCTAGGTGAACGCATAGAGTAGGCCTATATCATTTGTAGAATTGATGGTAGTAGAAATAGTACACAGTACTTTTCCATGAAATCCCTAAGAAAGACATTCGGTTTATGGGCTATTTCACGTTAAGCTTACACTTACAGTCCCACAGAGGGTCAAAATTAGAAGTCCTTAAATTCATAAAATTCTATGATTTTAGAACTTCAAGATGTACCAAATTCAATTCCAAAATATCAGAGCATGGGATCATCAATAACATTGTTAAATTCATCACTAAAGTTTCAATGGGAAAATTGTCCTGTTTTATGATTGCGGAACACCCTGAAGATTCTACAGATGCAAGTTTTGGCAGGAACTACCAATTTAGTTTCAATTTTGATAGTACTTGTTTTGGAGAGGACATCGCTTTTTTTGTTTAACAGAATCTACATAATTATAAAATGGTCATAATTTTCATAATACCGGACCAATTTATGCCAAATAACTTGCATTGCATTGTGTATGCTTCATACTTTGTTACCAAAGCAATAGCTACAAAGGAGGCTTATTTATATTCCTAAGAAATCATTCACAAGACATTCAAAATATGAAGTGGGACTCCAGAAATGTGTTGAAAATGCATATGTAAATGCAAAAATCTGATATAAAAAGTTGTCAGAATTTAATGAAAATGCTCCTGTAGCTTCTCCTCCATAACACCCATCTAATAAAATCACCCACATTATATAATGTTCCAAATTCAGGTACCGGTAACCAGAAATGCTGAAGCACCATTTTGAAAAGTGCACACTTAACGTGAAATAGCCCTTATATTAACACCGTGTATTGATATTGAATGGCATGCACGCAGTTGGGCGCAATGCTTGACTCTCACACGCTTATGTGAATTTACGCGAGCGAGCGTGAGTTGGGACTTTATTGACTCTTGCAGTAACAAAAGCCGAATAATTTCCGAATTATATAAACCGAACAAACATTAGGAGTGTAGATTTCAAATGGAATCAACTATTAAGATATAACATCATTTGAAATTCACACTCCTTCTGTGAGAGATGAAGGTCATGTCTTCTAATACAGGGTGGATGGATTTCAACTGGATTTTCCGAATAGGCCATTCAGGAAAAGTTTTTCTCGAGTATGACCTTGATATAAAATGAGGTTAGACCTACATTGTGCAATGTCATTGTGAACGGAGGCAAATGTGCGATGCACATGTATGTATAAGTCTAGTAGACTTGATCACTTTAATGATAATGTGATACATGAATGCATTCAAGTTCAAAGCGTGCTTATAATTGTGAGATCTTATCATTAAATTTTAAAAACACAAATTATATCATGTCTGGTCCCGGTGTCTGGTACAGTACTAGTAGGGTAGCATTCGTGAGTCATTCAATTGTGGGGCACCGAGCTTGGCTAAGGGGGCACTGAGCCTGGCTGAAGGGGCAATGAGCCTGACTGAGGGGGCACTAAGTCTGGCTGAAAGGGCACCAAGCCTGGCTGAGGGGGCACCAAGCCTGGCTGAGGGGGCACCAAGCCTGGCTGAGGGGGCATCAAGCCTGGCTGAGGGGGCACTGGCTATTTTTTGACAATTTTCAATGGGATACTGGGCTAGTCCAGTTGAAATCCATACACCACATGGACTACATGACCTAAATCTGCACCAAGGGAGAGTGAATTTCAAAAGGGATTACTTGAATGGGTATTTGAAATCTACACCCACTGTGTGGAAGATTACGATCATGTCTTCCATATGGGGTGTGTGATTTCAACCCTAATAGCACATTGATAATAAGACTAATCTAGAGACACCGTCCTGCAAGCGCCGATGACCATGGTTGCCGTGTAACCCCAATTGACAATGTTTACAAGAGCACCCTCTTCCGCCCCAACACACCTTGTCCACTCCCATACATGTCCGTCCATCCAATCAAACTTGCTCCTAACTTGAATCTTGTATTTTTAAATAAACTGTCTTGTCAAAAGGTCCTCTCAAAAGTCCAAGTGGCAGGCATAAGAATTGTACTGGTATGTAAAACTCTTTGATCAAGATAGACGCAATGTTTTACATACCAGTTTGAGTGGAGCCTAAAAATAACCCTTGACGTATGGAATTCAAAAAGGTATATATCATTGGATGTAATAAACTCACCATTACCCAGTGGCGTAACCTAGGTGTTGCAAAGGGGGCAGACTGCAGTGCTCCAAAATTATCGAGAAAAAAAGGTTTCGATTGAAACTGCGATGATAAGAATGCAACTTTTAAAGCATCCCTTTTTGGATGCTGTTTCCTGACCAAGGTTTTGCCTCATCGCACCAACAAGTGTGGGTACATGTAAGTGTTTGCCACCCCCTCCCAAAACACTACTCACTGCACACGTAACACCCTCATCTCATTCAAAATGGTGTGACAATATAAATATCACATCAAAATAAAACAACCTAAAAATTCAATGCAATAATTATGTTGACAGCCCCGGGTTGACAGGCAAGTGTGAATATGCATGCATAGAGGCCAGTCAATGTCAAGATGACTTGACCACTTGATATTAATAGACATGGCAGCATATCCAGAGTGACCATATTGACCAATCATTTATGCTTTCAATCTGCTAGCCTTCGGGCAATCAAGCCATGCATCTTCGACAATATACACAACTAAATTGCATATCTCTGTGAAAGGACGGTCTAATCAACATATAGCCTGTCTACCATTCTTTCAAACATGTCAAGATGCATACATGCTCTTTGCATTTTAAATCTATTTTAGCAAGCTTCTTAGGTGGGTGACCCAATTGACAGCCTCCCTCCCCCTCTTGCTTGGGCAACCCTCTGAAAATGCTGATTTTGGTTTCAGATTAAAGCTCAGTTATTCCAAACATTCAAATTTTCACCTGAAATCCATATTGTGTACAGTTATCTATGAACCACTGTGATTTGCGATCCTGTTTATAAACAACACATTTAATGGTAGGCTTGAATCTAAGGAGATTCTCCTAGATTTTATTGTGCCTATGTAGACTCACTAAAGTGTGGGAGACTCTTTAGACTGATTCTCACTAACTGCTGTTGCCAGAATCCAAGCAGATTCTTGCAAGGTGAAACAAAATTCTCTCCCCTCATTCCTCAGCAAACATGCTCTGATCTGTGTAGTGTGTACTTCTTGCTCTAGAAATCTGGTAATCACCCTGATCATGTAAAATTCCACACAATGCACGCTATTAAAACTGCATGTAGTTATACATGGTTCAACTTCAAAATCAAAATAAATGTGCATGGTAAATAATACATCATAAATACATTGTGTGGCACTAGACATGTATGTGTTACAACTCATTCAGTGCATGTGGACAGGTATACTAACATGATACATGTGCTCTAACTATTGCCTCACAAAATAAAGACAGTGCTTAATATATAATGTTGTGCTGTTTTAAAAATTAGATATTCAATTGGTACACTAACTACTGGGAACAAACATGACATTATTTGAACATTGTTTACTCACAAATTAAGCCCAACATATTTTCAAAAAGACAGAGATGCAAGTTACTCATGGCCGTTGTCTACATAATGACCTGTGTAGTAAATACAATACACTCACAGACAAATTCAAAATGGAGGCGATTTCTATGGCAACGGCTACAGATAGAACCAACGTAATAGATTGCATCGCCTTTCAAGATCATTACCGATAAAATAATTCGCATTAAAGGTACGGTTTTGCAAGAATAACTTTACAAATATAGAAATACTTGAAATTCAAGTTGAATTCAAACTAAATGGTTATGGTATGTGTGGGGTGAAGGGGTGTAAGGATGCACTGTGTATTGGTGATATCATATCATCATCATCATCATCATCGATCATCTT
Source organism: Amphiura filiformis (assembly GCF_039555335.1). Lineage (NCBI taxonomy): Eukaryota > Metazoa > Echinodermata > Ophiuroidea > Amphilepidida > Amphiuridae > Amphiura > Amphiura filiformis. Next base: position 52,466,670 of record NC_092646.1, on the reverse strand, counting down.
CAATCATCATCATCATCTTAGTGGTTGAGTTTTGAAAATAGCAGGCATGCTAAAAATCGCACTTCTGGAAATGTTAAAAGGCGGAATATCAAGTGAGCTATTCAATTGCACTTGGTAAGAAGTTTAGAAATTGAAGTGTGCTATAAATCACACTCCGACAGACAATTTTGTGCGATGGTGTGTGATCGCACTTGCACACCTTTATAGACTCATTCCGTTATCATCATCTTTACCATTATGGCCTTCATCATCATAATCAACATCATCATTGTCGTCACCACCACCACCACCATCATCACCACTATCATTACCAACATCATCAGCATCTTCAACATCATCTACTTCATCATCATCATCATCATCATCATCATCATCATCATCATCATCATCATCATCTTCATCATCATCATCATCATTCATCATCATCATCATCATCATCATCATCTTCATTATCATCATCATCATCATCATCATCATCATCATCATCATCATCATCATCATCATCATCATCATCATCTTCATTATCATCATCTTCATCATCATCATCATCATTACCGGCATCATCATCATGAGAAGAAGACTTGTAATGATCAGACTGATCAAGGATAAGGCCAATCAATGAAAGTTGATTCATTTGTTTTCATTTCCCTCTCGCTCCGATGAACCATTTCTACCAATATCTTCATTATTTTTCATATCATCATTCCTTTCACCAGACCTCACTTAACATTTTAACAGTTTCATATCAGTTTGGGAATAACACAACGTTAACAATGAAAGTTTTTTAAAATGCTTAAAAGCAATCCCACACCATGATTCTTGCACTCTTAAAAGCTGATTCAGGTTTCAAACATAATTTTAAAAGTTGCTAATGATTAAGTAAATTTTGGAAGTACATGTTTCTGTCAATTATTTAACTGTAGTGTTTATTTTTTACTTTTACTAGTACTGAAACTGACAGTACAATTGATATTTGACAATTAAAGAAAACAATGAATGATGAAATAGTCACCTTCTCCCATATCAAAAAGTATAAAACTGGAGCCAAGGCATCAACTTTCATTAGCCTAATCGAGCACAAATGTAAACAAAATTTAAAAATAATATAAAAATAAACATCAAAATAAATAAATAAATAAATAGCCTGAGTACAATCTGCTTTTGAATGGTTAATTAAATTTCTTTCTTCCACGTGGAGTGCTTATGATATTGATATCCATTAAGACTGAGCTTGTTCAATGTCATTTTCTAAAGAGAAGCCTAATAAACATGTAAATGGCTTTATTGCGTGACTCTTAAAAATATGTATCCGAAGGGTCGCTTGCACTTTTTTGCCAGCTATGATACTGTATTTCATAAAAAATGCATGCATGCATGGGCAGCATTGACAAGATATTGTAAAATGTGTGCATTGGTTTTTATTGATAGACTTGTAGGCCTATGTAGTACAGCAGGGGTGGATCCAGGGGGCGTGAGTGATCCTCAAAGGACCCCCAAAGGTTGAACTTCGGCATGTTAATGCCACACATTGTGCTTGCAAATGTTTCCCCCTTAGAAGGGAAGGTTTGGATTCTTTTCAGACTCTTATTTTTATGGGATTTGCAGTACAGGCTCGACTTCTAGGCAATTTAAGTTTATCTTTTTCCCTCTCCATTTTCCTCTCTTTCCTTCATGTCTTTTCTTTCCTCTTTCTTCCCCTAAAAGGAGGGGGGTCCCGATCACTGGGGAGCGGGGACCACCTGTATCCACACAGGTCTGTGGCACAAAGCATAATCAAGCTCCAAATCAGGCTCAAATCCAAATTCCAAAACCATACTTTATATCTTTATACGGTAATTACACTTTCATTCTGTTTGAATGCTCTTAACTACCTTTCCGTTCTGACTTAATTGCTGAAACGCCAAGCAAGATAAGCTTGGGATTGGTCTTTGATTCTCTGACAATATTAGTGTAAGTGACTTTTTCACATTTTTGGTCGTTATTTGTAATTGATGGTGACACCTAAGGCCATATCAAATTAATAATCTGATATGGGAAAACAATTGGCTTTTTAAAAAGAATATTACAATTTTGTTCAGTGATAATTATGTACTTTACCCTACATGTACATTTATGTCATAACTGAAAGACTTTCTCTTACCATTATGGTGGTTTCATACTCGATTTTGCTCTGACGATGATTTTGCTTCACTTAACATGATCATGATCATGTAGTGGAGGAAGTTTTTTTTTCAATAACTTCCAGACCCCTACATGGAAGTCAAATGGTGGCACATCTAAAAGTTTGTAGCACAATGGATAATGTCTTAATTGAGAACAATATGGCCTAAAAATGGGCCAAAAGGAAGAAGTACATTACAACATACAACTTGTGGTCAATTTTGTCACAGAATTTTGAGCCAGGGGGCAACCTACCCCCACTGCCCCACTCCCAGTAGGTATGCCTCTGCATGTACATTCACATCACTACTAAAGAGGTGATACAACACCCAACAAAAATCTAGTAATGCTCACTACACAATGACATTCAAGTGTAATCTTTTTATTCATTGGGTCTGGAAAAAGAATTTACTGCAAACTGCCTTACAATACAAACACAGCCAATTTTCCACAGCATATAAAATTTTGTCTTTATTTTGTAAGAAATTGTTAGCATTTCCTCCCTGCACAAACTTGGGGGTGCTACAACCTTGGTCAAAAGTACCATAGTTGGAACACTTGTGTTAAAGTACCGGTATATTTATCCGTATCGGCATATTGGACAAATGTGCTTTCTTTGGTGTGAAATCTGAGCCCTTTTCTACTACTATGTACAACCCTCCCCCCTTCCCCACCAATCAATGTTGAGTGTCTCTAGGCCTATTAGGGCATGAACAAATCAACAGGTTGCAACATTGAATAGGGAAATGGGGGGGGGGCACATTTGAAGCACCCATGCCAAAAGTGTTCCAACAATTTTGTCCGGAATTGTAGTTAAAGTGCAAAACTAAGGTTTACACTTTACTAATTCCTCAGTATATTCTCAGAAAATTAAATACAATTTTATACCCTGATAATTTACAATAGATCTAGATAAATACCTCGATAGCAGCAACTTTCGTCTATCACGCTAGTAAAACACAGCAAGATGTATCTTCCTAATTTCTCTTCCGATTAAAACAATGCGAGCATCTATCAATGCGTACTTAATCCAAGCAAAACAGAATGCATCCAACCAAACGGCATAACTTGTATAATTTGTACTCTACGTTACTTGAACTAATCGACTTTAATGACTGCAAGCAATGATAATTCAACAGATGAAGCAATCACTACAATAGTAATACTGGATGACAGGGTTGCCAACTATTTTTCAACCTGAATCGTGGATCAAATCATTGAAAAGTCGCCCAATTTATCTCTTTTTAAGCCATATTATAATATTTCCATAAAAATAGATTAGGTACCGTACTTATTTCTTTTCCATAAAATGTTGGCTTTTACTCTCAGATATGCCCCCTTTTAATTTTGAGCCGAACAACTAAGAGAAAGCAAAGAAAATAGGAAATTTACTACCAGCGCTGAAGTCGCTAATGCGTATCACTCTGTTGGTTGGCTACGACACGTGAGCAATACGGTCCTTTGATGTATGTATGACCGGCCTGCACACCATACGTACCGTACTGTGTTATGTACATCGCGTACTCGTTGGACTGATATTTCCATTGTAATAATTAAATGACGGTTCAGATTTTTACAAAACTACAGTCACCCAAAATCTTGATTTTTGCAGAGTATATAACTACATTACAAGCGTGTAAAATTTTTTGAAAAATATTAACTTGGGCATCCTCCTCACCATATGTTACAACGGGACATGAAACTACTGAAAGTCGCAGGCCCCCAATGTCAAAAAGTCGCCCAATTGGGCTACCCAAGTGCAGGTTTGGCAACACTGCTGGATGATGCTCCATCGAAGCTGTTGATAACCACTCATCTGATGTATTGCATAATTGCAAATTTTTGCAGTATGTTAATTTTCGCCCTCTTCACACTCAACACATCTAGTCTGTGAAATTAAAAATTCTGCAAATTATTGTTCTATGCATAGGTCTATGCACGAAAACTCAACTGCAAATTTAAGAACAAACGAAAGTGGTAAAAATCGGCACGGTGTGAACAAGTACAAGCGCGAAAATTAAAATACTGTGCAACAGACTTTTTACTAACATTGACCTTCGCAAAAAGTACACATTGTAATTGAATCGTAACAGGAGATTTTCAATCCTTTTCATGGTATTTTTTTGCATAAAAACACTGATAAATAGTTTGATATCATATTAGGCACCTGGAGTTGTGCTTCATGTACAAACCAAATTTAAAGCATAATCATTCTCAACTACTATTTTTCTTCTTTGTTTTTAAAAAAAAAGGCAAATTGGTAAGGACTGATCAATTGTGTTTTCCTGCGCCTTGTGTGACAAAATAGACGGTTGAAGATCTCTTACTAATTAAAAATTAATATTAGGCCTAACCTTACAAAATTTTAAACTATTTTTAAGCATCACCTTTTAAAATGCTCACATATCACACTTATTATTTACATCATCAGACCTTAAATGCCTCAGAGCCTTGAGCTATTTTCAATGGCCGCTTATTAAAACAAGGCGGTTCTCGAACCACGAGTCTCGCCTGCTTTCGCGATCGCCTGCTTTTACGATTACTTTTGGTAGAAGTAAATGAACCTGCAACAACCCATGGCGATTTGCCTGTTCAATTTGAGCTTGATTGAGCTTTGATGATCCCAAAATGACCTTCCAAAAATTGGCTCTAAATGTTGACTGTACCCACCAAGTTTCATGCCCATACAACAGTTTTAGTAATTTGACCTCAGATGACCCCTGGTTGACCCTGAAATGCCCTTCCAAAAATTTGACTCTTAATGTTGACAGTGACCACTTAGTGTCATGCCCATACGACAGTTTTTAGTAATGTGACCTCAGATGACCCCTGAGTGACCTTGGATGACCCTGAAATGACTTTCCAAAAACATGACTCTAAATGTTGACTGTACCCACCAAGTTTCATGCCCATACGACAGTTTTTAGTAATTTGACCTCAGATGACCCCTGGGTGACCCCGAAATGCCCTTCCAAAAATTTGACTCTTAATGTTGACTGTAACCAGTAAGTGTCATGCCTGTCATTTACAGTTTTAGTAATTTGACCTCAGATGACCCCTGGGTGACCTTGGATGACCCCTAAATTACCTTCTGAAACTTTGACTCTAAATGTTGACTGTACCCACCAAGTTTCATGCCCATATGGCAGTTTTAGTAATGTGACCTCAGATGACCCTGTGTGACCTTGGATGGCCCCAAATTACCTTCCTAAACTTTGACTCTAAATGTTCACTGTACCCACCAAGTGTCATGCCCATATGACAGTTTTTAGTAATTTGACCTCAGATGACCCTTGGGTGACCTCGGATGAACCCGAAATAACCTTCTGAAAATTTTACTCCAAATGTTGACTGTACCCACCAAGTTTCATGCCCATCGACAGTTTTAGTAATTTGACCTCAGATGACCCCTGGGTGACCTCGGATGACCCCGAAATAATCTTCCTAACATTTTACTCTAAATGTTGACTGTACCCACCAAGTTTCATGCCCATACGACAGTTTTAGTATTTTGACCTCAGATGACCCCTGGGTGACCTCGGATGACCCCGAAATAATCTTCTGAACATTTGACTCTAAATGTAGATTGTACCCACCAAGTTTCATGCCCATACGACAGTTTTTAGTAATTTGACCTTAGATGACCCATGGGTGACCTCGGATGACCCCAAAAGAATCTTCCGAACATTTTACTCTAAATGTTGATTGTAACCACCAAGTTTCATGCCCATACGACAGTTTTTAGTAATTTGACCTCAGATGACCCCCCCCCCAACTTCGAGTGTGTGGGAGGGGGCCACATGGGGGGGGGGGTGCTAGTGAACATTTGACTCGATGTAGCACCCCAACAGAGACATTTTTGACATAAAAACCCGTTTTAGACATTTTTTTGAAAAATGCTTCCTTCACCCTAAAAAGGTGCTTTTAAATTTTCAGTTTCCTATACTTTTGTACATGAGAGACATTCTTCAAAGTCTTTTTTTGGCCTAATGACTTGGCCTACATGACCGCAATTGATATATGTAATGCGCAACACAAAAACAATATTTCATTAAATTTTTGACCCCCCACTTTGAGTGTGTGGAGGGGCCACATGGGGGGACTAATGTGCATCCTCTCGTCATACTACCCCCTACCACATTATGTTGACCGTACCCACCAAGCATCGTGCCCATACGACAGTTTTTAGTCATTTGACCTCAGATGACCCCTGGATGACCTTGGGTGACCTTGACGCACTAACCAATACAAACTTGTTCTGTCTGGGGTGAAGATGCACCCACCCACCAAGTTTGAAGAATGTGCGACCTCTAGTCTCCGAGAAAATAGGTTTTTGCATTTTATGCATAAATTATGCAAATTAGGTACTTAATTACCATATTTTTCGCTGAAAATCGAATCGGGTTGAGATCCTCTGGTCATACTACCCCCTACCACGTTTCATCATCATAGGGCTTAGGGATCTTACGAATCCCCCAGATACAGCTCCACAAGGCGGATTTCTTCAGATTTCCAACCATATTTGTAGAATCGTTCCGCATAAATTATGCAAATTAACAACTAAATGCGCATACTTTTCGAAAAACTAATCAGGTGATCAGCAGATGTGTATCATAGCTGACACCAGGTTTCGATACCATGCGCCCGACGGATCTTGAGATAGTCTGTCCACAAACTCCGCTATCAATTTGCGCTGATTTTACATAAATTATGCAAATTAGCTATGTTAATTTGCATATTTTCCCCGAAAACATACGGTTCTGAGCAAACTTGGATACCATTCCTCCCACCAGGTAGCGTCGCCGTAAGTCTTACGGTTCCCCAGATACAGCTCCGGACGGACACACATACATACATCCACACACACATCCATCCACACACACGGACGGACAGACAGAAATAGTGATTACTAAGTCCCATCCTGAACAAAGTTCAGGCGAGACAATGACACAATTAAAAGTCAAAATTAGAAATTTACACATCATCTGCATTGCAATCATATTCCAACATATTATCATCTTATAAAAAATAATTCTGCAGCTCGTTTTGGGTTAATACAGTGAGCAGGGGTGACAAACATGTAGCCCTGCAACACTGGCTACTGGGTGAACAATTCCCCCACACTTTTTAGAGAAGAGCACCATTGGACAAAAAGAAATTCGGCAAAAAAGATAAAAAAATATTTCTATTGGTACAAGCTGTGCCCCCCCCCAAACCTGGCTACACCACTGCCCTGGACCATGTCCTGAAATTCTTACACAAAAACACATTCATAGAAAACAAAAGTTAGCAATAACATTACAAGTGTCTTCCAACCAAACTGTCTGATAAATTTGCAATGTAGCCCTCCAGTACAAAAGGTTAGCCTCTGCAAGGCTGTAATACAGATTTTAAATGGACAAACCAGAGAACTTACAGGTTACAGGCCGGAATTGCTATTAGGATTAAGGCATACATGTAGGTACTGTGAATACAAAAGTAAAGGCACATTTATTTGATTTAATTTTACTCATTTTTTTATTTATTTTTACTCATCAGCGATGGGATCTCAATGGTTTTAATAGTTAAAATTAAAATTCATTCTGAATAAAAAACCCAGCAATACGTTGGCACATTATTGATGATCCAAATTACACCCCAAAAAATTGGAAGAGTGAAAATAGTTGGGGCAGGCATATTTTGATACCTTGTTGCTGATAATGATCTTGCAGGAAGTGAGCAACATGACAGTTTCCACCTACACTCAATAATCCCTAGTGTTGAATACAATGACAATTAAGGGACTGTTCACAAACACTTGTAAGGGGGGGCCTGATGCAAAAAAATTTCATCGCAAAAATTTTTCGGGTCCCCCCCCCTTTACAGACCTCAAAAATTACAGGGCCCCCTTTTTGACATGAAAATTATGGGTCAACCCCATAGAAAAGCATATACATGTAAACTTACCTTTTCCAGGAAAATTTGTGGTCATTTTTTCAGGGCCCCCCTTAGGAGGGTCAACAATTTTCAGGGCCCCCTTTTTGCATCAGGCCCCCCCCCAACAAGTGTTTGTGAACAGTCCCAAATGATGATGGAATCGTAACTCTGCACTATTCAAGTGCAGATCTATCTAACCCTGTACGGTCCTGGGTCTATGCAAATTTTTGAGTTTCAGGCATCTGAGGGTTTGAGGGTGCATACTGCTGCCAACCGCTCCAACCGGGGACGTCTCGTCTAATGGCCGAGTGATTTCCCTTGTTAGTTGTCATGATAGTCTAGTGGAAGTGGGTTATTAATACACCCTCCCCACACACACACACACCCACATACACCCTACACACCTCCTATGCACTGCAGATCCTACTATATGTACAAGGAGAATGAAACTGATACATTGGTGTCCACATCAGTGGGGTGTAAAAACTCAATCTGGGTTGATACACGGTTGCCAATGTTTACACGTAGCGGGGCTTGTATTCGCTGTCGTAGTGCATGTTAGTAACCATTGGTTACTGGTTCAAGCCTGGGCTCATACACCTGTTCCGAATTTTGATATGCCATAGGCTTTGTGTTGTGATCATTTCGATCAGTGGTTCGTGACAAAGAAAGCGCGAGCCAGTTGACCTAGCAACGGTCATATTTTAACGTGCACTACGACAGCGAATAGCCTTAGGTCACTGTGTACAGTTTATGTGCTTGTGTAGGCAAGAAAAGCCCAGTAGTCCGGGTCATTACTATATTAGGCTGAGTACATGACAAGGGTTAACATTTGGGTTTATGACATTTTAGGTTAAAATTAGGGTTAGGGATAAAGGTTTGGGACTTTGGGTTATGGTTAGGCTGGTTAGCATTAGGGTTAATGTTAGGGGCAGGGTTAGGGTTAATGTTAGGGGCAGGGTTAGGCTAGGGTTAGGGAAGAGCCTGTGATCAGAGTCATTACTATTTGGCTGAGTGAAACGGGTTAACGATTGGGTTTAGCATATTTTAGGTTTAAGAGGTTATAAATGCTTAGGGCTTCCCTAGGATTAACTTATGGTTAGGGTGAAGTTTAAGGGTACGGATTATTAATTTATTAATTGAAACTGAAAATACCCCAATCTTAACTGCATATTTTCAAAAAACTAACAAAAGTTTATCATTATCAGTTATTGACCTTATACATTAGGCACGGTACTGCATTCCATATCAATATCATCACAAATAGTTTGATTACACGCCTAATCAATAACTGATCGTAAGTACACAAGAAAGGTCAACACGTGTTTATATCAACATGAGATTAGATATCATTACCTTAATATCCAATCAAAATATTACTAATGCAATTATACTGTGATGTGGATCCCGCCTAATATGAATTCCAAACATGAAATTCATCATTGCACAGCCTGTACTCTACTGTACAACATGTGGCAAGCAATGGTGAAATTAATGTTCAGCTTTTCTGCCTGGACTCAGTTTTGGGAAAAAAAGTGAGCCCTGGTTCAATTGAGGGAAGGTGTGTGACACCAAAAACACTTTTTTCTTATTAAACCTACTAGACACTTCATATATAGTGTCAAAGACACTTGGGAAAAATAAAAGCGAAAAATGAAAAAATTACCTAATTTGCATATTTTATTGGTGGCCATCTTGGATTTTTTTGGTGTCGGATTTCAAAAGAGTCCAGACACACAACGAAACATGTTATAAACCTAATTATTTTTTTTAATGAAAGATAAACAATTTTCATATTCTAAAATTTAGTAAAATTGATATTGATAAACAAGTTTATTACCGGTACTATTATTATTAGTCAGCATAAATCACTTGCAACTTAGTGTTTTTGAACTCTAAGGGGTCCAACTACCCCTAATAATCTTTTTGGTTTTTTTTAAAGGGGCCTCATTGTTTTCCTGGCAGATGCAAAAAAAAAAAAACCTCCCTTCCTCATCACTTTCCCAAAAAGGAAGGGATGCGAAACAAATTCTTACTTTTATGTGGCCTAAAGTGGCCTAGACCAGGGGTGGCGCCAAGTTGCGTTTCTGCGTGCACAGCGCTATTTTTTTAGTTTGGACGCAAACTAATTTGTTGCGCCGTGGGACGGTAGAAAATTAGTAATTCCGTGCTTTTTTAAATTGGAAAAACAAATCCCGCTCATTTCAGACAAAACATCAAAAATAAACACTCCAAGAACTGTATCACATCAATCACTCTGAATACCGATCTGTTGAAACAGTGTGCAAGTAAAGGCTCTGTGAATGAAATAGCGCACCAATCGACCCCACTTGCAACTTCAGGATGTCTGCCTTTTGTAGAATGCCTAGCTGGGGAAAACCCATACAGTTTTAACCATGCCAACTCTCCGGGCCGATCTCACTCGGTATACAAAAGAAATCATAAATAATATTCAAGTCATGCCGAGTAAAAATTGGAGTTTCCTCAATACATAAAAGTCAAATGTACTCCTTACTTACAGTACGGTATTTAAATGTTTTAATGTACGTATAAAATATAATGGAAGACAGAGATAAAAAGACTAGTTTGCGTCTGACGTCATCTGTCAATCATCTCGAGCACGGTTTGTTTACAAGTGTCGTATGATATGAGTTGCTGAACGCGGCAGTAAAAGCGGGCACGTTATTGTTAATTTTCCACCTTCAAACATACAAACCATCTCAAAAGTTAGGTCTTTATAGTAGGAAACTTTCTTTCGCGAAGGCACCATGTCAACAATGCCTAGAAAAGTTGCTTTTTGCCTTGTAAAAGTATGTAATTTTTTGCCATTTTCTGCTATTCCTTTTCTCCGATCGGCACCAGATAAATCGACCTTCCTATTGCGCGCTATTACCAATCAAGGATCGGGGGGAATTTGATTGACAGTGACGTCAGACACAAACTAGTCTTTTATCTCTGTCCTAAAAACAGGATTGCAAATAAAAAGCCCCTGGTTTTTGGTTTGCGCCCATATTTAGGATTTCTGGGGGTTCAGGGGTTTTCAGAACCCCTGGTTTTAAAACCTAGTGTTACCCCTGGCCTAGATGCAATCTCACATTTCTCGCAGTGAATCTCACTTTTTAGTGCTTTTCTTGCTTTTTAACAATTCCTACCCGGTACCACAAAAAACTGTTTCTGTGCCGGATGTATGCAGAATTCGGCAACCATTACAATTGATATTTAAGTTTAAGTTTGACCCCGGGAGTTTGACCTGATTTTCCAGCTTGAGTTTACCAAAATGGTCCATTTCTGGCACATCTACAGACTACATGTAAGCAACAACACAAGTATTCTTTATTTTCTACCGGTACTCGAACTATTCAGTATTTAGTGCTTTTCTTGCTTTTAAAACAATTCCTTTTTGACAGATATATTTTCTAACTACTTTGTCAAATCTATGGGACCAGACAAGCACACATAATAGGCCATCATATTTTGAAAACACTTATTCATTACACCGTCACGCCTCTTGCAAACTGGAAGGCCTACATGTATGTGGAAAATTATAACCCGATGTCAAGAAAACAAAGAGGAAGGCCTATAATATAACATTACACTTGATGCAAGCTTGCATAGGCCTACAATAGAGGTATATCCGTGTTCTATAAGCTGCATATCCTATCAGCCACTGCTATAGGCCCTACCTTGTATAGGATTTTCAAAGGAAGTACCTGCATGTGCAACCATGACTGTTTCAAAAATAGCCCGCCAACGTCATGCAAGTAACTCTGAGGTCGTGCATTGAATTGGTCTGAATGAGGAATACTACGGGAACCAGCGCCTTAGAAGTCACACATGACTAACAGGGACGGATTTAAGCAGTGGCCCGGTGGCCCAGGGCCAGTTGATTTTGCCTCGGGCCAGTAAACTTCCAACAATACTGGCCCGGCGGGCCACTAGATTTTTGATCCTGTTATAACTCATATATGAGGCAACTTGATATAATCAGCGATGGACACAATTGGACACAGTTTCTGCCCCACTTTTCACCTGTGTGTAATTTATATTTTTATTTAAAAAAAAAAAATTTTTGTCCATTTCAAGTTTTTATCCTTGCGTTGCAAGCAAGTTGGAAATATACGCCCGTTTTTTCGGCGATGTACCCACATACTATTTCCAAGCTCTTTCATGCTCTATCTGATGATGGTAGCGATATCGCAAATACCACATACTTGAACCTTTTCTTTTGTGAACTTTTGGAACTATAGATTTATTAATTACGGAAGGACTGACTGAACTTGTGGTAGTGACTAGTCTCTCTATATTGAGTACGCTCAGTACAAAACAGTAACAAATGTTCAGGTTTGCTTGAATGAAAGTGGCACCATAGATCCTGGAAAAAGATTTTTAGGGTCCATGGTGGCATAGAATAAAATAATGTTAACACACAAGTAACATGTGTCAAGTTTGGTAACTGGTAGTCTCTAACTTTAAAAGTCGCATTGGAACGTGCAGGTACGTCCGTAACCAGGATTTTTTTTAAAGTGGACTTTTGTTCAAAATTTTGACCTTTTTTGACCGACAAGGACTGAAAACCTTTATTTTTTTGCTTGCTACTTCTTTTTGGCATTTGGCGAGGGGGTGTTCACCGCCTGCGCCCTTGGTTACGGGCATGGGAACATGCTTCTTTATTTGCACTTTTTGCAGCAGAACATATTGAAAAAGTTGGGCCAGTAAATTTATTGCAGGGCCAGTAGATTTGCCGTTTCACTGGCCCGGAGGGCCAGTAGAAAACTGAAACCTAAGTCTGTCCCTGATGACTAACGTGGATAACCACCATCTACTATGATTCTAGTTGCGTTTAAAAGAAACTGTTCATGCTTGGCTTATCCTCGTTGAATGAAGGTCATATTGATTTATGGTTTCCAGAGTTGCCTCCTCTCCAGATCAATGGAACGTTCCAATTGATCTGTTGGACGTCCAAAGGTCCTGTAAACGTATTATAGATGGAAACATATATCGCTGTGCAACGATGCCGGTTCTTTAGTTTTACTGTGTAACTGTACAAAATATTCCTTCAACAGATCCCGGTATGGTAATGGCCTTACATGCAGTGCTGTACGGTGCGACCATTTTAGGCGCATTGGCGACTAGATTTTTGCTGATGGCGACTAAATATTCAATCCCTGGCGCCAATGGCGACCAACTGCTGAAGCTTTTAATCGCCAAAAACAAAACATGCATTCAAGAGTACAAATGTACGCTATGAATATGCATTTATCATCATGTCTCATGGGGACTTCCTGGAAAACATATAGGCCTACTGTCACTGTACATGCTGCGTATGAAGTATGTAGCATTCAATGGGAATATGTAGATCGACAGAGTACAGCAGCTATGAACATTCAACACATGTGACTGTTCAGTTTACGTTTTTTTACCTGGGAGCAAAATTTGGGCGCCTAAATTTATAAAGTTAGGAGCCATTGGCTCCTCAATCAGTTTTTGCACCGTACAGCACTGCTTACGTATGCCTATCTATAGTTTTTCTATCATCATCATCATCAGTCGGCTGCGGAGCAGGCGACTACAAGCTTTCTCCAACTAATGCGATCTTGGGCAAGCGAAACAATTTTGTTTGGCTGCAGCATCCCTTCAGTATCTCCCAGGAGGTGCTGGACATACTGTAAGTACAGTGTGTGCGGCCGTCCTGGTTTCCTCTTCCCATATGGTGGAATATAAAGCGCATATTCTTTCACAGGCTCCCCATCTTCAAGACGCAGTACATGGCCGAGAAATTTAAGTTGATGAATCTTGACTCTGGCAACCAGTGGAGTGGTGTTGGTCAGGTTGTAGATGGTTTCATTTGGAATCCGATCCACACGCTTGATGTTTAACATGACTCTGTAGCAAGACTCGCACCCGTACAGAATGACAGTAACACACGTTGTCTGAAACAGTTTTTCTATACCATTCAGCAAATTACTTCAGCAGTGTCGGTCTGCCTTGTCTGATTATCGCGTAAAAAGAGCAAGGTCATACGTTGCTATGCAGCTTGACCAGCGAATGAGGGACTAATGTGATGATGACGTGATTAAAAAAATAGCCAATCAGAATCCCACTTCCGTTAGTTCCGTATACGCCATAAACTGCGCCAAATTTTATACGACCGCTGAAGTTCTCTGCTCAAAACTATAGTTATACGATGGACAAATACTAACATCAGTTCATTAGAGGCCAACATTACAGTTCCTTGAACTTGGGAAGTTCAAAATCTAATCTCATGATTGAATCATCTAAAATAAGGGGGCTGGCATTTTCTTTAGAAGGGGGTCCCAAATATACTGGGGTCATAAATTTTTGGAAAGAAAAATAGCGGGGGTCATAAAATTTTGATGACCAAAATGTCATGAATGTAAGGAGTCACACAAGATGACCACAGAATATAATGTGTTTATTTTATTCAAATAGACTGATTTCAATACAATTTTAGCCTGTTTAACTTTAAGGGGTAAGGTATGGTGGTGGGGGTCAAAACTTTTTGTTGCCGAAATAGGGGGAGGCAATTTTATTGATGCTGACTTTTGTAAATTTGGAACCCCCTCCCCTTCCCAAGAAAATTATAAATGTCGCAAAATATTAATTAACAACCTGTTTGACCTCTCCATATATTCATACATCGCTCTGCATTCGCTGATCTGTAATCTGTATTTTCATTTTTCATATGATATTTAAAGGAGTATTTTGTGATCCTAGCATCCTCTTTTTATGACATTTTTCAGTAGGTATCCACGAAAAAAGCTTATTCCCAAAATTTCAGTTGTTTTTGATTTTGCGTTTGCGAGTTATGAATGATTATGTGTATTACACTGCTCCATAGACAATGTGTTGTAATTTCGTTCTGGTGAACCAGACAAAAATTCAAATTTCACGATATCTTTGCTAAACGAAATAATCTGCAAGAAATTTTTTGTATATATAAACATTATGTAGCCATAGGTTTCCAGTGTAGTGATATAAAAATCTCAACTTTTTTTGAGAAAAGTGGGGGGATGAGGCTGTGGATCACGAAGTGCCCCTTTAATTAATATATTTTGTGGTGAAAAATGATTACAAATTATGTCTAATTTGCAATGATTTTTGGAGCAACGATTTCTTCGTACCGACGGCTAAGTGTGTATGTGAATGCACATTAAACACATACACAGCACCTGTTGGAACTCCCGGTCGGAGCCGAGATTATTAGAACTGCCTCGGTGGTCCTCGGGCCCCCAAAGTAAAAACTTGCTCCACATTTTCAGGCCGATTCAAATTAAAAAAGATTTGAAGGTTTAAATCTAATGTGAACACGTTATGTTGTTTACATCACTCACAAAAGAATTGGTTGCAATTGACAGGCATGCATTTATGAATGAATGTGTGTCATACTCATGTGTACATTCCCCGGGCATGCCGGGGTACATTCATACATTGGAATGATTGGCCATGTTGACAATTTTGTGTTGACAAGTCCAGTATTCAGACCTTCAAAACACACACACCCGACCACCGATCTCAAAGATATTGGGCAGATACCTTCTTAAGAGTGTTATATATACACACATTGCACTACAAATTAAAATAACATAAAGAAAGTGGAGATATTTACCTTCATTCATATCCACCAAGTCCTCCGTAGGTTTCATTAGATCCGCCATTTTAATGACGTCACCAGCTGAACGAGAATATTGATCAGAGGGGGCTTGACACTATTTTCCTCATGATATAATTTTGTTGAACAATCGGAGAACTGATTGGAGTGTCTTTCTCATTTGTGTGGTGTGTTGCTTACTGCCCTCAATTTGATATTTGGTCAAAGGCTAAACTACCCGCTTTACTCATTTCCAAAATGATTGGGAATTTTTTTATTATTTAAAAAAATCTTTTTACACTTTCGCCTTTTTTGGCACTTTCCTTCTTAGATAATTTCTTTCTTACTCTTCATTCAAGTTCACTAGACTTTAATTCTTCTGCGATCTCTTTTGTAGGCATTATTTTGTTCTTTTACACCGTTTTTTGCACTTTCTTTCACTCTTTCTTTTGCACTTTTTGTTCCTTTCTTTGAATTTGAAAAGATTTTATTTGGCACCATACACCTGGTTCTTTCTTCCATTCTTTTTGCATTCATTCTTTTGCACTTTTCCCCCTTTTTTTCTCTCTTTTGCACTTTCTTTCGCACTCTTTTTTCGATCGCGCATTGTTGCACAATCTTTCTATCGCACTTCCTTTCTTTGCACTTTCTTTATATCTTTCACACATACACTAGGGTGAAATGGGGGTAAACTCAACTGATTGCAAAATTGCTTATGGCTGCGTCAGAAACCTGAACTGTCGAAATTCTGGAATTTTGACAATTGCAAGTTTTTGACAGGCTGCGTCAGAATCTTGGAATTGTCAAAATTCCAGAATTCCAAGAATCTGATGCAGCAACATTGGAATGGTCTTGGAGCATGCATAAGGAAATTGGTTGCATCAGGGTTGCATAGGCTACTTGCATTGCATCAGGCGGTGATGGAAGCGATATCGCCAATTTTGAGGTCGCCATTGGATTAACACATAGGCCTAATCATGAAATCTTCATAAACAATTCTGAATTTGTTATGTAGTGTCAAAGCAAAATTATCTTACTCTAAAACCGCCGGGGTACGACCGTGTACCACACTGCAAGTATGTTAATTTTCCATTTGTAATTGCTAACCGTGTATTTTGAATGGGGCTGTCAGCCAACGCTCTGCAGGGTCTATTGTTCTATTGTTTCCGATTAGAGCGCTGACATAGGCCTATTGGAAAATGTTGCCAATCAATATTCATGAGAGTGTACATTCAACGTCCAGTTTGCGAAATTGGGTGAGTTGTGTTTGGTAGGTGTGAAATACATCTGACTGGGCGTTTTAATTACGTAACGAATAAAGGCATTGACATCGTCGAATGGCTGCCCAGTGATGTTATGTGTTTAGTTATTATATAGGCCTAATAATTATTATTAAATGTATTCATCATTCCGTTCTTTTCCCTTCCCTGTACTTATTCTTTCCTAGGCCTACACTTTATCACTCCCTCGCTCTCATTGTCCCCTCTCACCCTCCCTCTCTCATTCTCATCATTTTCCTTATATTTCTATTTATCTAATTGTCTTTATTATATCTTTTTATTTCTCCCTTCCTCCAGCCCTCTCATTCTCCATATCTCCTCCTCCCCTCTTCCTCCCTCCTCCCCTCCCAAGACTTCTCACAGAGGTGAATCTGGCCCTCCCCAACCCCCTCCCCTCTTTGGGTACGCCACTCTTTCTATACCAATCTCCTTCTTAAAATAAAATTAAATGGAAATTTCTTTAAAACAACCTTTATAGGCCTATACTTATACTTACATGTATACGTATAGCGATTACCATTATAGTGTAATATAGATATATGGACTGGACATGGCAGCCTTCATACATTCTAATGTGTAATCGATCACCAAGAGCATTCAATTTATTTAAATGAAACGCCTATCGTCAGGTGAGTGGTAAAGATGATTGCATCGACAGCTAAAGCCTCCTTATAGTCTTCAGACCCACATAAGCACACATTTGGGATACATGAGTACAATGGTACCACTTTACACATGACTGCCCTTACACATGACTGTAGTGTGGTCACTTATTGATACTCGCCTGTTGTGTAGAGCGTTAATATGATGCCGGATCAGTGACCAATTTAATGGCGGAACCCCTTTATTCGAAATAATGGTACCACTTTTATGAATAGCCTGTCGCAACTTCTAATCGGCATCAAACGAACAAAAGATTATATAATCTATTGCGACTCTATTTCCATGTTTCTATTTAAAAGCTCTTTGCTGTCAGCCCTGTATCTTCGCCAGCCTCGTACGTCACGTGTTGCGCTTCCTATGCCGCCTGCATTGCATAAAAAGGCAACTGCGCCATCTCTTGACTCGTACGTCACGTGTTGCGCTTCCTATGCCGCCTGCATTTAAAGGCAACTGCGCCATCTCTTGACATGCGTTTGGTCTTTTGGCAACTCTTGAGTTACGGTACTATTATTGTCCAACAAATTCTTTCCATGCATATTTCCTTCATTTTTCAGTTTTGATTTTATTTGTAAGTGAGGTGAAAATAAGAATTTAGAATAAATTTCTGTAAAGTTACATCATCTTCATATCCGAGTGATGCTTCGTAACTGATGAGTAATTGATCTCTAAATTCAATTTCATCACTTACAAATAAAATCAAAACTGAAAAATGAAGGAAATATGCATGGAAATGAATTTGTTGGACAATATATGACACCAACAAATATGCCAAAGACTTCTCGGGTTAGTACATAATGCAAAAAGGACCAATGTCACATTTTGGGCTCATGGTCCGATGTTCATTGAAATTGTCTCTTAATTGTTTTATGTTTTTTCATTCAATCAAATAAAAGCGACAGTGGTCAACGTCCGGACACATGCTTGGGTCCTGAAGATTTCACACCACCAAATAGTATTATACGGTCGTGCGCCCTGAATGCATTTCTCAGCAAGATTAACAAAGAAAACCCTGAATAAAAAGCCTTTAAAAGGGATGCTGGTGTCCATGAGTAAGTTTAATTATGGTGCTGCCTAAATAGATCTGGGTATATTAACATTTGTTTCAACTTTTACATGTGCCCTGTCACTGTAACTCAATTGAAAACATCTAAAAGATTGAGATGCAAAAGAATTAGGCCCTGTCTAATTATCATATCTTAATGTTGCTATCTTCAGTAGATAGCATGTGGTTAGCAATGCACATGCTGTATTGATTTGAGTCAGCATCATACTTAAACTTGGAATTATTTTACTTTTAATGGTCAAGATATGTTGAGATAGCTGAAGATGATGTAAAATAATCATTTTGAAAAATATTTGCTCCCTTCATGAAGACAGTGTCCTGAAGAAAAATGCCGAAGCCAAGTTGAAAAGCTTATAACCATGCTAGCCTGTATAATAAAGAGACAAGAAAGAAATAGAAACTGTACAAATATCTAAAAAAACAGATATCTTCTTTCAACATGTTCAAATAATCACAAGATTTCTGTCAAATTAAATATTGTTATTCTTTCAAAAATAAATCAATGGAGAAAATAATATAACTTAATCAAGTAAAGAGCGAAAGAGGTCAGACAGGCTATCCATTTTATATCCAAAATACTGAAGTAAAAAGCCTGACTGAAAAAATATTATCTTGAATTGACACACTCTCTCTCTCTAAATTCCTAAGATTCAAAAGTTAATCTATTCGATTGCGATGAGGGACAAATAAAACAGTCTTAATCTAATAGATTCAAATTAAGCTAATCTAAATTTGATTACCATTTTTTAATTTATTAGATTGAAATTCAAATCCATTTGATTCAATTTTTAATCCTAATTCGGATTAGTCTTGGATTAGTGTCTATCTTAATCCAAGATTAATCCATGCTAAGATTTAAAAAGTCAAGCTATGGGTTTGAATTTCAATCTATAAGATTAAAAAAATGGTAATCTAATCTAGATTAGTTCAATTTTAATCTATTAGATTAAAAATGTTATAAGCTTGGATTTGGCCCTCATCGCAATCGAATTAAACTCATAATCTTTGGAATGGGATTCAAAAATAATAAGCTTATAAACTGAACTAAAACTGCAAAATTAAACTATAATTTTTACGGACATGCTGCACAACTTTGCTGCCAAAATTGTCCGTAAAAGTACGAACATAATTACATTTAAGCCTATCATTCGAGAGTCTTTAAATTAACGCCATTATGCCCAAAAAACATTTCAAGAGCTATATAAAAAGGCACTCAAATCGGAAGTGGGAGTAAACTGGCACATAAAAGATCTGGTATATTTAGCACTACACATTGAAGAGGCATTTAACGTCATTAGGGGGTCCTTATTCCTTCTTTTAAGTACCAAATGATATTGATTAGTTTATACAAAGATACTAAACATAAATATATTTTTAGTATCTTTGGTTAATACCTTTCTATAATTATCATAATAATCATAAATTATCACTTCTCATAGCATGGAATTCGATTTATATTTCTGAACCGCCTTGTCAATCTCATTAAAATGAAACGCATGGAAAGTTGAAAACTGACTGTCACATTGGACTATTCCAGAAAATAAGTGCACACCCCCTATAGAGGAGTAACTTTTCAATCAAAGAAATTTCTGGATTTCCAAGTTTACTTCCTAAAAACGACTGGAATTTCAACTAGCTGCCAATGTCACTGGAAAAAGCTTGGAAATCCAATTAAAAGAAGGAAAAACCACGGAAATAACCAAATGAGCTCTAAAATTGAGGATTTCTGATTTTGAGCTATTTTTCTTCCGGATTCTTTTGTCCTTGGACCCTTTAAAAGTCTGGATTTCTAACAGTCGCGACTGGACAAAAAGTCCGGAAATCAGAACTCCTCTCATTGGGGGTGTGCATCTATTTTCTGGAATAGCCCTTTTTTTCAGATACACCTATATCCACTATTGAGCCTGAAAAATTCGGTCCAAGTCCAAGAAACTTGTGACATAATTATCCACGATGTTGATCATGGTGATGGCCCGGTACAAAAATAAAACATCATCAGCGAATAGACGGGACAATGGTATTTAATCTATTATACCATTTAGCCATCATCAATTAAGGTGAGAGGTAAGAGTGGTCCCAGAACATGAGAAATGTGCCTTGGGGTACCGTCCAGAAATAACATGTGCCCAATCTGAAGCTTCGCTGACAACAACAACGCTATCGTTGGGATTTTTATAGTTAAAGAGTAGGCCTATATTAAAAATTCGTAATTACTGTCAAATGAGCCTCTGAAATTGAGGACTTATGATTTTGAACTAGTTTTTTGCTGGATTTGTTTTCCTTCGGATTTCTAGCAATCATGACTGGACAAAAAGTCAGAAAATCCGAACTCCTCTTTGGAGGTGTGCATCTCATTTTCTGGAATAACCTCATAACTCTTGCGTTAGATCACATTAGGCCAAGTAAAAAAAGAAACAAGTTTCTCGTCCGGACTTTTTCAAAAAAGGAGGAGGCAGGGCTTTACTATTTACTATTTTTCAATTATTTGCTATTTTTTCCAAGATGGCCGCCATGCCAAATATGGCTGTTCAATGTATATTTGATCACCGATATTGTGCTATTTGAGTATACTGATGCAATGTATGACAAAACAAATGATTTGTATCATTTTTAGTTCACTTGCTAAGCATGTTTCAAAATTCAGAAACAGTGAAAATTTACATTTGTTCAGCTTGACAAACATTTTAATTACGGTACTTTATTTTGCCTCAATTCATCGAAATTGTTATTTTCATCGCTAACAAAATAAAAGAGAAACCTTTCACATAATTTTGGAAATTTAACATTTATTCTAAAAATACCAAAAAAAATACATTCGAGTGCTAAAGCTTTTTTATTCTGGGTAAGAATTATTTTCATACACGCAACAGTGTTTTTTTTGCACGTTAGAAATGTGATAAATAGGTCATCATATACAAAATGCATGCATGGGCCTATTTATCAAATTTCTAACCTGCAAGAAAAAAGCTGTTGCTCGTAAGAAAAAAATTCTTACCCAGAAGAAAAAAGCTTTTGCACTTGAATGTATTTTTTGGGTATTTTTAGAATTTTTTTTTTTAATTTACAAAATTATGTGAAAGATGGTCCGATTTTGGGGTGAAATCAATTTTACCCCTAATTCCCTTTTGGGGGTTGGGGCAAGGGTGTTTGGCTAGTTGGGCTTGGGTGGGTTTGTATACATTTAGTAAGGTTTGGGGTGGGTTAGGGTTGGGGAAGGGTAGGAAATACAGTTTAAAAATGATTTAAAAAAAAAAAAAAAAAAAAAAAAAAATCGATTTTTTTTTTTTTTTTTTTTTTTGAATAGTAAATAGTAAAAAAAGGAGGCGGCGGCCAAAAGGAGGCGGGCGGGGACGAGAAACTTGTATTTTATTTTACTTGGCCTTATCAATATCTAGCTAATATAATGCCTAAATTGTGCTGGTCATGCCACGCTATTATAATTGTACCAATAAATTATTAACGCATGATTGATTGATTTATTGTGCTTCATATTATTTTATATTATCACATTGTGTGCTTGCAATTTAAACCAAATCAATATATCTGATGTAAAGGCCTATTAGACTTCTAAATAATCATTATCAGAATATTATATTAAATTCTTTTCATCAATGATTGCTTTAATAAAGGTACGGGTCTGCAGTTTTGTTAAATCATTGGTATTATTTTCTAAATTGACACTTGTGTTGTGAAAAGTCAAATAGACCTGCATGGTAGTGTCCGAAGTGTCGTGCAAATAAACTAAAGAAACTCAATATGTCTGGTATGATATATAACCATTTAAAAGGTATATAGTTGCGATTACGTAATTAGTTATACCATCTTCATTTTTTTCCTGAAATTGGCATTTCTAGTTGGTCTCCTCTCGATATTATCTATCTGCATGTAGGACCTGTTGCAGTCCTGTTCAGTCACACCCTGTAGGTCTACATGTATGATAATAATACGTATTTTATAATGATATATGTCCCTATTTGGGTTCAAGTGTATTTTTAATTATTTTAATTGTGGTTCAGATTGCTGCGCATATCTGTTTTATTCAAATTTTTGATGTAATTAGGAGTATATTTTACCATGCTGTGATATATTGTTGTTCTTAATGCCATACTGTGTATTTTTGATGTATTTTTATTTTCTTTGTACAGCGCATTGATCCATGGGAAATGCGCTTTATAAGTTCTTTGAAATAATAAAATAAAAATAATAATAATGTCTCCGGGGGTTGTCTCTGTGTTATGTTTACCCCCCCCCCCCCACCCCCGGCGCTCTTACTCTCCATCCCTCTCATTCACCCTTTCTATTTGTTTGGCACTGTCTGTCTGTCGGGGTGCGTGTGTAGCGCGTGCGAAACCAGGAGTTGAGTGTTTACAAACACAGGAATTCGAGGAGGTTAAACCCAAAAAGCAGTAATTCGAGCAGCTCCTCAAAGTGGAGGACCCTATAGGGGGGTTAGGACGTCTTTTTCTGGCATTTTTGCCTTCAATTCGAGGAGTTCCATAATTGTTTTTGTACTAAGTTCTCCTCACACACCTCCTCACATTCCTGTGAAAACTCCTCGTTTTGTATGTAGAGTGTGTACAGTTTAACACACTTTCACACACTATGTTTTTCCGTCTCCTCGTTCAGACTGCGCTACGAGTATGGGTGTGGGAGTGTGTGTGTCAGTCAGTCTCTCAGTGTGTCGATGTGTCGGGGTGTCTGTCTCTCATCGTCCTCTATCAGCAGTCATCACCACAGCTTCTCATTTATCTACATCTTCAGATCTACCCCATCATGCACTTCTCCACTGGTTTTTCCGCTGGTGGCATTCTCATTTTCTGCGTTTAAGGGTAGGGCCTAGACTAGGTATTGTTGGTCGAAGCAAAAAAAAAAAAAAAAAAAATCGATTTTCATTATCTAAATTATTGTTTCAGCCCTCATTCTCTCAAATTTTATTTCGAGGAGGGGTCACTGCCTAACATGCCTAAAAAGAACCAGTGGATTTATTTTGTTCTATTTTTTATCAACGGTAGGGTCTGTCTGAGTACGACTTCAACAGTTTAGGGATTTATACTTATAGGGAATGGTCAGGCTGGTTTTGGTATGCATATGCCGGTATGTCTTGGGCCAATGAGTGGTCATCGGCATTCTGTAAAGCGCAACATACCGCAAAGGATCTCATTATAATGTAATTGCGCTATTCAATAGCTATTGAATTTGGGCAAAATACACGCATTTCTGTATAAAACAATCCGTGACTTTAAGTTTTAGCATTGTGTGGTTTATTGTTTGTCGATAGAGTCTGTCTGTATAGATGACTTTACTTTGTTTGTTTGGATTTAGACTTACCCGAAATCTGATCACTTACATTGAAAGTATTTAATGGACTTGGACATTGATGCATTACATAAAAACCCACATATACATGTAATACGACCATTATTGACCAGGCCAAGTTCGGACAACAATAAAGCCACTTGACTTGCCGCCGGCTACCTAACTTCAGAAGAATTATAAAGTAAATTTGTGATTTAAAACAGAAAAGAAAAGTGATATACTTGGATGGTTTTCGGTATCTTGTGATAGTTGTTAAGACGCCTTCAAGAGCGATTGAATCACTTATATTAAGTCGTATTTTTTGTATATTAATCGTTGTAAGTTCTTGTCCCATTATAACCAATTACACAAAGTCACAAAAACTGACAAGGTCTGATCTTTTAAGCTTATTAAATTGATACCTAAATTGATCAAGATTAAAATATAATGAATGATGCAATTATTGATAAATATATTGATACCACACACGCCCTATATCTACAATTTGCATGATTAAATTGTTGTCATGATCAAAAGTTAGAAGCATTGAGAATGTAATAATAATTATAGTCAAAGTGAGTCTAAAAAGAAGTTTTTGTGAGGAATCGGTTCATGGATATTCAAAATTGTCATATCAAATAGTACAAAATTGCTTCAACTTAAGGGATCTGGACTGAGCGTTTTGAGCGTTTCGACGGTATTTTTGGTGGGATATGATGAGAGCACATCAGACATATCGAATTGCATATGCATTCTGAATATACGAAGAATGTCTTTCTGATATCAAATAATTTTCATTTTTTGAAATTCACGATATAATACAAATTTTATGATAAATTATTGAAATTATTTTTCACATTTTTGATATATAAACAGTCCTCGAAGTAAATTTTATAAACCTAATGATATATTCTTAAAGTGTATGTATAGCTGGGAGGAAAAGCCGACGATCAATTGAAAATTTTGACCTTTCATATTGAAGATATGGATTTTTTCCCCAAAAGACCTAATTTTTGTTGGTGTTTTGGGAAAAAAATCCATATCTTCAATACGAAAGGTCAAAATTTTCAATTGATCGTCAGCTTTTCACCCCACCTACATACACTTTAAGTATAAATCATCAGCTTTATAACGTTTACTTCGAGTACTGTTAAATATCAAAAATATCAATTTTTAATCATTTGACATAAAATGTGTATTAATACATTGCGAATTTCAAAAAATCAAAATTATTTGATATCAGAAGAACATTCTTCGTATTCAGAATGTAATTCGATATGTCTGATGTGCTCTATGTCCCACAATAAATACTGTCCAAACGTTCACACCACCATCCCTTAAACCATCACAATAAACGTCAGAGACGGAATTTCAAACGATTTTAGTTCAAAACGTAATATGCAAATGTGACCCATCAACAACTAAAATGGTACTATATGTTTCTTTTAAAAATTATTGATTTTGATGAATTTTTCTTATTTAGTTCTTGTTTTTCTACTTATTTTTCAATACATTTCAATTTATATACTTGTTATTGAATTTCACTGAATCAACATTTATCAAATCAAAACAACAATATGATTGGTTGCATGAAATTGATTAAGATCGAAATTAAGGCAACCGAGGATGTAGACTTTTCATATTCGTGGTCTCTCAACGTATGATAAGAAAACACAAATTAATATTTTTGAAATTGATTGCAATTTACAATGCAAAATGATAAGTTTATTTGACCATTATTGTGATTAAAATATTTTAAACATGTTTAGAATGTCATAAGGATCTTTGCATTTAAATTTCAGCTCAATTGGAGCATTTTCGGTTAAAATGACCTTTTTTTGACCCCTGTGACCCCTTGCATGACCTCTGACGTTAGGAAATATTTTTATTATATTCTTTACTCCTTCCTCTTTCATTTGATACCACTCGGGGGGTTACATCTTCGTGGCATTTCGAGATATGTCCATTTCAGACCAAATGGCAGTTAGTAAGCTAGTAACATACACTAATATAGGCTGATACCATTCCATGGTTCAGCAAAAATCAAGAAGAAATTGCCTTTTGGTTATCTGTGCACCACAGAACATGGCTATTACATTAAGATGATATAATATCTGTATGTAATTATGGATGTACCACACAAGATAAAGATATGCCACGGGCATGACAGGAATAACTGGCATGATGATCACAATCAATTTCAAACCATTCAGTGATAGCTAGTGATGAACAGATACGTCTAGGACTCGGATGACTTTTAAACGAGGTGATGATTTTATGGTTAGGCAAATGCCAATAACACACCGACAACATCATCATACATGATACTGCATTAGTCATGTACACAACACAATAGAATTACTCTCTTAAATGGAAAGATTGGGGTGAGGGAAAAGTCCAAATTAAGATTGAGAAATCAGTTTTAAAGATTGAAAATTCAAACTAAATTCCATTCCATTTTCAATCTAATTTTAGAAAACACAATCTTTAAGATTGATTTTCAATCTTAGGTTTTAGGACTATAAAGTATTATGGGTTAATTGACAGAGAGGTCCTGGGAAAAACAAATAGGCAGTTTTAACTTAAAAGGCCTTAAAGACTTACACTTTAGCATAATCATGGTTCTTTATTTCACAATCCTATACCGTGGATGGTTGTTAAAACTTTAGGAACCAAGTAAGAATCTTCGGATTCCCCAGGCTTTGGTCACTCTGATGTCCGGTGGTTTCAGTTTGTATTTTAAGGTATATAGGACGTGTGCCGTTCCAGGATTTGAAAATTACCCCTATTTCACGGGGAATCGAGGACACTTGCAGCAATTTTACCCCCTATTTTGCGCGAAATCAAGAAAATTTTTCCCCCAAATACCTCCCCTATTTTTATCATTTTGAGGACACATTTTTATTTCACCCCCTTTATCACGAGGAATCGAGGACATTTTTCTCAAATAAATACCCCTATTTTTACCATTTCAAGGACGCTTTTGAATTTTCCCCCCTATTTCATGGGAAAATGAGGATCAATTTTTGTGTGGAACTACTAAAAAAACGGACAGAAAAAATACAAAAAAAAACGAAAACTGTAGCGGTAAATCGCGGACGAAAGTCCTATAAATACACCCTATTTTTCATATCAAGGACAATTTTGCTCCAAAACACCCCTAATTTGGACAATCGCGAACAATTTTGTCCTCGAAAATTATTTCCGCGGACATTTCTAGAAAAGTACCCCTAATCAGTGAAGATTGAACCCACTGGGATGTCCATGCATGTCTGAGGAACCTGTATGAATGTGCTTGAATTTTCAGAAACCTTTGCAACGTCAGTGTTCTCCAAGAAGGACACTTTTGAATAGGCCTACCCCTCGTCAAATATTGCACGGTTCCCTCTTAGTCCATGGCCCAATTGGCCCAGCAAGATAAGAAATTGCCTGACCCAGAAGAATTTCGAGAAAATAAAGAAAATAATAACATACTAAAAAGTTGGTTCAGAAAATATTATTGAAATTGCTCAAGTGGCCCACACTTCATGAGAGTCTGTGGTTGGCCAAATATCCCCAGAGGGAACCCTGGGTTGGGAGTGGGAAATGCGTCCTCTAACATGAAAGAAAACATAGGGGAAGTTTGATAGATATTCATCAGTTTTTGTCATCAATTGACAAATGGAACCGTGTGTTCTTAATTATTTTGATCATAGGCAATATTCTATGCACCACACATAAGGAGGAAGAGGGGGCTTTTAATTTTTTTATATTTTTTATCGCAAAATCAGTGTTAATACCCATAAATAGAGCTGTTTTAGCGCACATAATAATGCCTGGGAAAAGGAGGAGGCCTCTTTTTATTTGTTGTTCTGAGAGATATAGGCCCCTCTAATTATCACAAAACCTAATTCCAAAAGTGTTTCTTGATTATCAGCAAGGCTATAGAAAGCATGTCTATGTCCTAGACATATTTTAAGAAAAGTTATGACTGAATTTCACAAAATAAAAATACTGATAATTGAAGAAACCTCAAAAAAGGAAGCGGGAGGGGACGTGAAACATGTTTATTTTTTTATTTGGCCTAATGTGTTCAAAGGCAACAAAATCCAGCAAATAGTCTAAAATCAGAAATCCTCGATTTGAGATGCTCAGTTTGTACACTCCGTGATTTTTTTTCAGTCATTTAGTTGAATTTCCAAGTTTTTTACAGTTTGGGAACTGGAATTCCAGTTGTTTCCAAGCAAACTTGGAAATCCAGACATTTCTATTAGTTACAAATTCGCCACAGGACCCCCCCCCCCCAAATCAAATTCCGCTCTCCCCGTGGCTCATCTAGTAATGGCGGGGAAGATGATAAAAGTCCTCGTTACAGTCGGTTCCGATCAGGATAACACCCGATTACACTTGCATGTCCTGTAAAAAATACCCCAACCAGCTATCTATGGCGACCCCCTTCATTTGGCACAAGTTTCGTCAGGGTTATCTCCTAGATTTCAGCTGTTATATGCTTAACATAATTAAAAATTCCTTTAAAAAAGGAATGGGGCGCCCAATGTGAGCTGGACGTGATGGTGAATTCCCGTCATGGTGTTTATAGATTGGGTATTATGATTTTTTTCTAGGGAAGAGTAGAAGATGATCAAATGCAAGAGAAATACTTCATGGAATGAAGCTTTCGTGTCAATTTGCGATTATGTGGGATGGGAGGTCTGTTTTTGGGCCTATTGTCATGATTGTAGTAAGGATATTGCTTTGGATATTGTTGAATTTTGTTATGCAGGGCCTAGGGTATATGATGGATAGTATAGAAGACACAAGAAAGTAAGCTCCCCTCTATAGTCATATATACACTCATTCTTGTCACACGACGCATTTCGACAAAGTCAAGTAGGCCTAAATAGCAAACACAAAGAGACAGACAATAAACAAAGTAAAACAATTTTCACAGTAAACATGCAAGCAGACATCAAGCCAAAAGGAAAACAAGCAAGCAAAGATATGAAGTTTATCACCAAATTTTACATCAATTGAAAATTAGCTGATAAGATAAATTGGAGCTTCCGCCGCGCCGTGTACATATCACGTTTAAACGATATTTGATGACGGGCGACCCGGTGCACGGAAAGTCGACATTATAGAATAGGCAAAAAGCCATTTTAATATTTTAACAGTAGGTCTATTATCTATATAATTATACAGTATAGTAGACTATCCTATCTTGAAATATATAGGTTTATTAGCGTAAATAATCCGCCATGTAAATAAAAGTGCAATACTGAACTCTTTCTTTGTTGCTCTTTCAGCTTCTTTCTCACGGACCCACAACACGTTCTAGAGAGAAACGACAAATAAAAGAACATTATCACGAATTAATGAACTTGAACGAGACACACGATAACTTTATATTTACGTTGCCAAACAGTTCGTTGCGTTTACACAGCGTTCGTAAAGTTGGTCTTTACAAACATTACATTCAGAATTACCTTGTTTAGCATGTTAGTGAAGTAGTATACAGTAATTTCTATTCTCTGTATCAAGTTTTTTTTTCAGCGTGGAATTAGCATAATTAGTGTTTGATTATGTTGATATTCTTGGCATTTACGCTTGATTGGTGAGTGACTTTGTATCTAAATTTATGTTAATGTACAGCTGCATTCGATGGACAAAAAGACGAGACACCTGCATTGAAACGAACATCTGTACTTTATTCCAGTGTGTTTGTTTAAATGATTGCTCCGTGCGGAGTTACGCTTGTGTCCTGATGATCGGACCAGGCAGGTTCAAACAAAATGCAGAAGCCAGTTTACCAGTTTACGGTTTATATTAGTGTCTATTCGGATATCATATCACTTTTTCACAGTGGCAATTGATGGTGCATCCAAAAACATTCAAAAAGTCTAAAAATGCTATTTTTGGCATACCGTGTATAATACTGAACGCATGGTGCCCTTAAACAGATCTGAAGATAAATATTGATCAAACAAAGAAGGTTAATCCAAACATATCGAGTGAATCGAAAATAGATAGTTATTACATGTATTATTTTGCATTTTCAGTTTAATACGAAAAAGGTCGATGTACTTTGGATGTACTAGGCTATATGTATTTAGAGTCACAATGGGCTATGCCAGTTGAAATCCATACACCCTATGAAAGACATGACCTTAATCTCTCCTACGCAGGGAGTGTGGATTTCAAATGGAGTTATCCGGGGCGGTGACTTGACTCCATTTCTTAATGCCATATCTTCCATCGGGTGTATAGATTTCAGTTGGAACAGCCCAATTCATGTGCCAAATTGCTAAAACTGATACCAGTCATATTTGTATCCAAGACATCAAATGCATTTTGGAAGCACTTTTCACAACCAAAATGCTGCACGTAATTCTATTTGACCAACAATTTACTTTATTTTATAGTTCTATAGGCGACGAAAAAAGAAAACCCTGTTCTACGGGCCCGACCGACCTAGAGTTTGAACAAATTGGGAAAAAAAAAATTCCTGTACAAATGAATGCCGACCCAAATTTCACGAACAACATTTTTTCTTTGTATTTTCTCAAATTGCAAATTATTTACAAATTTTGGTGATTTTTTGGGCCATTTGTCCGCCCGTATAATAATAATAAATAAATAAATTTTGGATTTATAAAGCGCCTTTCTCCAGATCTTAGAGGACTCAAAGCGCTGTAATTTCGCTGCAATGATGAATCATCACAATCAGATCGCATCAACTAGGTTGCTGCCGAACGGCGCACACCTATCCGCATTTAGATTGTAACATCCACCAATTTTCTGTGCAGCTCCCCAAATTCCATTGGGTGAAGGAAGTTTTTGATAACCAAACAACTAATCACCGATTTTTGCGATACAGGAGGAAACCGGAGATCCCGGAGAAAACCTGCGAGAGCGAGCATGGAATCGGGATAAACCAAGTGCACATGAGTCCTTGGGCCGCGCCGGGGCTTGAACCCGGGACCTCAGTGGTGCAAAGCGAGGGAATAACCGCTGCGCCAACTCGCCCTCCCTAAACACCTTGCAGTGTTTAAAAAGTGTTAAAGAAACCCTAAACACTTGGATTACAATGCATAATTATGCAACTCTAACTCAACGGTTCTGTAACGAAACAAAAACAGTTATATAAAGGCCAAAGCAGGCGCCACAGGGGGGGGCAAGGGGGGCAATTGCCCCCCCTATGATTTTCAAAAAAGAGGTAAGGAAGGAAAAAGAGAAAGAGAAGAAGGAGAGAGAAAAGAGAGGGGAGAAAAAGAGAGGAGAGAGAAGAAGAAAAGGAGCCATTCCCCTCCCTGGCCATGGTTAGAAGAGGAACTCCCCTTCGGACATCTTGCCCCTTGTGGAATGCTGACCTACGAGGTTTTGAAGTTGTTGGTTTTATAATTTTGGGCCCATTTTCGGCAAATTTTCCCCCATAAATGTCACATGGCCTCTCTTGCCTTCTCCCAACTTCTTTCGGTCGCTACACTCGCGAATGGCAAATTTTGTCCTTTTCTGACTGAAAAAGCATAAAAAATGGGGTTTTTTTTCACTCGCTACGCTCGCAAAGTGGACCTTTTCAGCTCTTTTCGGCGTTTAGTGATCATGGGGGCGACTAACTCCCGTCTATGCTCTTTCAATTTGCGGCTTTCAATTTGAAATATTTCCAACCTCAAGACACCCCCCATTCATATCATTTTTATCGTGTCAATTTATATTTAAAATATACAATGCAACTGACTTAACATACACTGCGTTGCGACCAGAGGCGTAGATCTGACCCGGAGTGTGGGGTATAAATCCCCCCAATATTTTGATAGGGTAGATGGTCCATACAATCATCCCCAATGTTGACGCCTATGTGAGTTTCTGACCAAAGTAACCTCATATTTGGCCATTTTAGCCTAAAAAGTGCCCAAATTTTTTCGCGCTTCGCGCGACTTTATTTAACGTTTCCACCATATTTCACTTTGTGCACGTTTGTACCATTTTGTTGCCAAAAGGTGCTGGATTTACTAATTGAGTAGATCCATGCCTAAAACCAGCGGGCTGAAAGTCTGGCCCGTGAATGAAATCCATATGCGGTTGGAAATAAATAAATAACCCTAAAAAGGGTGAAAATGGTGCATCAAATGGCTTCATTTGTGCTTTCATTTTGGAAATTCTGAGGGGGGGCACATCCCCTCAGACACCCCTCTGTCGCGCAAGCGTGACGACCAGCGCTGTCGCGCTGCATACGAAATTTCCGAAAGTGTTTTGCCCCCCCTATCAAAATACCCTGGCGCCGCCCCTGGGCCAAAGGTACGTTACAATAACACTAGAAGCTAGAAGGGTTATTTCAATTTAAGAAAAACGTTTTTTGTGGGTTTCATAGAGGACATAAAAGGGGGCCTAGTTTTAGAACCTTTATTTCGGAGTGTAAGCGTCGAAAAAAGTTGAGCAGTTGACCAAAGCTATGGTGGTATTAAAAGGAAGTGACATGTTAGTGAAGTAAACATTAGATACGTCCCTTTGTCGGACATGTCATATATAGTGCTAAGCGTGAAAAGTTAACAATAATCAGCATACCAGCAAATTATTTCAGCTACTTTTGCTACAAGTCAACACTCGCTGTATTGTGAATTCTTAACAATTATTTATTATTATACATTTACCTATTATCCCCATTTTGCACGCATTGTCAGATAAAGATTGGATTTTGACTATGCAGCAATTTAATTCTGACAAAAATTGCACATGTTTTGTGCGTAGGTGTTATTATGCTCTTTATTTGATTACATGTATTTTGATTCGCATAATATGATACTTGAAATTTTGGATTTAATTTAGGCCTACTCACAGTTTAAATTGGGAAAACATAATGCACCATTTTCGATATCAAAGGCGTCTGCACATTAAATATTACAGAAAAGAGAGTCAGCATAATATATTCTGTCGGTCACCACTGGTCACGCACATGCAATAAGGTATAGGTTCATGTAATTGGAATAGTAATAATCATCATATATAGATTGGTAAAGTTCATGCATTAATCATGTGCCTTGTGCGTGAATCGCACTCGGGTCCTCCTTAGCTTGAAAGCCAACTTGATTGAAGTGGACAAACGCTTCGCTGGACAGGTCTGGACGCTATTTAGTGGGCTGCAATATTTGCCATGAATTATGACATATGTAGGCCTATTAGAAGGAACAATCACACAAATATCAGGATGCAAATTCTAAATAAGCAAAATACTGAGGCACCTAAATATTTGGTAAATGCTTTTTAATTTTATTATGCTCCAGATTTACAGCATGCATTCACCATTTCAGTATTGTTTCCTTACCAGTTTACATTGGTTTAACATGTTTAAGGGACTGTTTTTCTTTTTAAGGAGGTCCTGGAAACGGAAGAAGACCCATGCGCCCTTTTACAATGCTTGAATACTTCACGCATCCTTTGTGATTCACTTTAGATGATTAGAAGTTCCATGGTGAGCTGTTGGGCCTGAGGGTCTGTATTAATATGTCATGGATGTTAGGATGTTTAGGCACGCGACATGAGCTTCGACCTTCAACGCGAACACTTTAACATTTAACGAGATGATTTTGACATTGTGACATGGAACGCCTCCAGGGTTTGAATTGAGTTGTGTTTTGTGGATTGTCGATCTTGTTTTGATTTCATTGTTGACTAGTTCAGGTTTGAGAAATTCCAGCACCGACATATCTTCCCATCAAGTTAGCTCAAATAAGGAGTCACGTTAGCTCAATAGGTTAAGGGGGATATGGGGTAAGACGTTAGACTTCTGAGCATTGAAGTGTAGCGACGGTGCGCCGGAGTTCGAGCCTCGGTCAGTCTCTGTTTATTCTCGTGACGGCTGCGATGGATTATTGTGATTTGAATAGGGTGTGCGCTTAGCTGTAAGTCCCTGATTGCTTATGTCTTGAGCCACAGTGGTCAGCGAATTTCCTGTAAAGTGTGCTGAGGCTTGTGGGTTTTTATGCCTGTGCGCGTGCGTGGCGCACTATAATTTCCCTGCGCTTTTTTCACCGCGCTTCAATGGGTTCTAATATAATTATGATGAATTGATCCAACGATTTTTTTTTCTATTAAAATTAAAATTTGATAGAAATCGCACATTATGGCTTTAAACAAATCTCTGCGTGGTTCGTGTTTGGCATAGTTGCAAGTCAAGGATGTGATTCTCCAAACAATGGGCTATTCCAGTTGAAATCCATCTACCCTCTATGGAAGACATTACCGTACTTCCACAGAGGGAGTATGAATTTCAAATGGAGCTACTGGAATAGTTGATTCCATATGAAATGTACACTCCCTGCTATGGGAGATTAAGGTAATGTCTTGCATAGGGGTGTGCATAAAAAAATGGTGTATGGATTTCAATTGGACTTGCCCAATAATATTTACCGCTTGCCAGTTGTTGATGTTCGCGACTAACCAGGGAATGAAATAAAGAACATACATGACCTATATAACCCTTTTTGAAATGCATGATGAGCTGTGATGAGATGTTAAGGGCAAATGGCATGAGGACATTTACATACTTAAAGTTAACTTATAGATCATGACTCGAAGATCCCGGTATGAAAATAGGTTAATTTATTAATATCTTTCCCCTTGATCATTATGATATTTGTCGGATCGAAATCGGCCGAATCGGCAACATTATTTTTTTAAAGCGGAGCGGAGGTGCATGTCGACGCGACGGAATAAGATAATGTTTGTCAGCCGGGACTTGGATCCAAGAGTGAGGGGAGGGGGGCGGTTATAATCTGCTAATCAGAATGTGTGCACATTTAGGCGTTGAACTTTAGAGATTATTGTAAAAGTTCTGCGGATGGAGGAATCATTTCTGGAAAATACAAAGGAGTGACATGATACAATCTTCCGGGAGGCTGCATGGAGCAATTTTAGGCAAATCATTGATCATTTTCAGATCAGAGTAAACAGTCGACCGTGTCCCTAAATATCATGAGCGGAATTGTACGTTGTGTGTTTAGTAAAATCTGTTTTGTTTGTTCTATCTTTTGAAAAAGAAAAGAAAAGTGCATTCAACATTGTTACATTAGAGACCATTACCAAAGAACGTCGGTATTTCATATAGTGTACCACTTACCATGTATTTGACAAATACAAATTACCTTTGTATCCCATCGCAATGTGTATCAAACCGAATCATTGTGTTGGCATAGTGAATTTTAAAGGGATTTAAACGCTTTTAACAAATAGTTATCGATGCTACATTAGCTTACATTGGTTTAACTTTAACCACATCATGGTGTAGCATACCATATTTCGAAACCAACATTCAACATAAGCT
Organism: Amphiura filiformis; assembly: GCF_039555335.1. Taxonomy (NCBI): domain Eukaryota; kingdom Metazoa; phylum Echinodermata; class Ophiuroidea; order Amphilepidida; family Amphiuridae; genus Amphiura; species Amphiura filiformis. The sequence goes on along the minus strand of NC_092646.1, from coordinate 52,431,385 downwards.
TCATTTCAACATATTTTGATTATCGAATAAAATACTTTTTTTTTTGTTCAGGTGGTTTATATCTTTCGGAAGAGAATTTGACAAGCACAAGACCGTGTCGCCTGCAAGACTATCCATATCACGAACCGTGAAACGCTAAACTTCACTTCACAAATAGAAACACTCTCTGCTACAGCACTCACTGGTGCTGGTATTAAATGTATGCAGTCTACTGGTATGTTGAGGATATTGGAGTGTTGACGTGCGAGTGTAAAAATTGATTGGAGTACTCGCAGACGCAGTAAATAAATCGGTTTCATTTGCTGTGCAGCAGCCGACTAGTTCACACTGGAGGTACACATATGGAATTATATGAAATTGCAAGATATGAAACAAAAAGTGTTTTGAGTTAATATTATTCAATATCGAGTGGATTATACATCATATTGTGGATATATTTTACAAAGTGAAGCCTGATTGTCTGATTTCGTGGGTTTAAAATCGAATTTGCAAATGTGCATCTCAGCTTTGTCTTGCAGTTGGAGTCGGAGCTGTCGAATGCTTCTTTGATATCAGAATACTTTGGTTATATACTTGATGCTTCGCCTCATGACTTTGTAATATGCACGAAGATGCAATGGATGCAGGAACTTAATGATTTGAAAACTTAAAAGAAGGAATTAATGCAAATTTGAGCATGCCAAGTTTGCATTTATCAACAATATCACCATCTGTGTTCATGATTAGTCGTCCATTTAGTAAATTTCTTCGCCTCTCCGTTGTCATGGCAATCTGTTTATTTTTCACGATGTTGCAAGTGGAGATAAGGCGGATGGTGGAGGTAGCATCGGAGGATGAATTTCAGAGAACGTTGGATATGCAACGTGTTGTGTCTTACTCTAATGGCATGACTGGGGATGACGATAATCGATATCATGATCCTGATTTGTTATATATCGATCTGGAACAAGACCAACGTCATAGAAAACGATTGATAAACCGGATTATACCAAGATTTAATCCGGGTAAAAAGATGTTATTATCGGAGAAAGTTGTGAATGAAGATTCAATGATACAACCTACATACGACGAGGTGAGTACTAGACCACAATGGCCTCATCCCAATGTCATAGTCCAATAACCTCAATTAAACAATCATAGTGCAAAATTTGACCTCAAGTTTAATAGTACGAGTTTTTGTACCCAAAGGTCATTCAATGAATGTGCAAATGTATTAGGGGTTCATGGGTTAAAGAACTGTGCCCTTGATAGATGAGCATGTTGCGGATCCTAATGATGGTTGCCTGTGTTACTTGTTAGGCCTAGATTTGGAAATTGCACTAATCATGCTATTAAATATAGGAATCCAAAAACATGACAAATAACTATTGATCATTACAATACATTAGCATGTTCAGTGATGTTAGGGCATTAGGAGATTGCTCTGATGCATGTCATGTGATTAAATAATTTGTATTGTCTTGTAGTAGGTTTTCTATCCACCCCTTGGTGGAGGAGTAATGCGGATAGGGTTAGGTGGTGCGCTTTGAGGCAAATTATTTGAGTCCTTATGGTCCTCATGGTCCTGCGATCCTCACCATGACACATGACAGTGCTTCAACTTTTTAAATCACCGTGAGAAGGCATCTTTTACACATACGACTTTTTTGCACATATGCATGTATGACGATATGATATTAAACTCGGCATTGTCTGTTAATTGTGTGTTCTATTCATTGCCATAAATTCCAAGTTTAAGGCTCACTGATCACGATGATCCTCAAATAACAATCAATGAATATTTATATCATAATTCTACCACATACACATGTACACGTATATTTATAACCAGGATTTTGTCAGAAAAAAAAAGGTGGCAAAAAAGCGACTTCTGACGAAAATGGACAACACAGGCCTAAAATGGGCAGTCAGCATCCCACAGTCATGACAGATTGACAGAAGGGAGGGGGGGGGGGGCGAGATGTCTCACAAGGGGGACAGCTATAAATTATACCAGCTTTCCCACTTGGCTATATGTGTCTTCTACCATCTTGGCCTATAATCATGATGATAATGGGCTATTCAGAAAATAGATGCACACCCCTATCATGCTATAGAGGAGTTCGGATATCCGGACTTTTTGTCCAGTCGTGACTGTTGGTAATCCAGACTTTTAAAGTGCCCAAAGGCAAAAAAATCCGGCAGAACAATAGTTCAAAATCAGAAATCCTCAATTTGAGAGCTCATTTTTAACATTTCCGTGATTTTTCCTTCATTTGATTGGATTTCCAAGCTTTTTCCAGTACCATTGGCAACTGGAATTCCAGTCGTTTTCAGAAAGCAGACTTGGAAATCCGGACATTTCTTTGATTGAAAATTTACTCCTCTATAGGGGGTGTGCACGTATTTTTTGGAATAGCCCAATATTAATACCGCCTCATGATCCACACCCCACACCACAATGCACCCACATATACATGTACATACACCCCATCACTCCTTCAACATCTTCCACTACCGCCCACCCACCCCCACCCCCGCCCCTACATTTTCAACCCCGACACCGCCGACACCCACACCCGCGGTACCCGCGCACAATCCCTGAGCCTCCACACACGTACATGTATGATATTGAACAATGACATGATTATAATGCAAATCTTGTCATGATCTTGTATTAAAAGTTGTAATCCTAAACATTTACTTATACAATAACATAATTATCATATAAATTTATATAATAAATTACTATTTTAGATTTACTATATCATATGGATATTATGAGTTTGCAAATAATGCAAAATAATTGTGAAAGTTCAAAAGTTCACATTTACATCCGCCACAACAATAGTAAACTTGGTAAAAGTGCATTTAATGATTTAGTTCACCAGGTGCTTCTTGAGTAATTGCGGGTTCGTTCAGTTGGCATGCGGACCAGGAGGTGCATGCGTTTCCTGGTTAAACACAGAGTCTTGGGAGAAATTTACATCATCCTATTAAATAAAAGTAGTGATGATGATAATGGGTCCAACATGCAAGAATAATGGCGTTAGGCGTTGTTTGACATCAGAGAAATCTAATTAAAGCAATTCAGAGCACTCTAAACATATCCAAACTAATTTAAAAGCAAATCAGAATAATCAAAAGCCTTTCAAAACCCGAAATGAGACTGCGTCATGTTTTGTACAGGGTGACTCCAAAGTACCAGGATTTTATAATTATATAATAAGTCGGTGAATGTCAGCTGAGTTTCCATTTCATGTTTAAAGTATCATGCACTTCGAGGAGAATTTTTTGTTTTTGTTTAACATGTTGATGGTCAATTGAAACTTCCTCCCACGGGCCTGAAACTTCCTCACGTACCTCCACCCTCCTAAATGGAAGAAAATGATAAATACACACTTCAAATTATCGTACACTTTTTATAGGCAATTTAAAATAGGCTCTTATTGGCGACCACCCGCTAAACAATACAGAGAGGCCTACTTTAAACTAGGCCTACTCATCACGATTAGCCGATATGTATTGGCTATTCATGCTATAAATTAATAGGCCCAAAGTGGTGGCGCTATTCACATTGGTTGGTAAAATCCAGGTAAAATCAGGTGGTGGTCGTCGTGCATCCTCTAAATTCAGTAAATTTTCATCGTCAACCGTGTAATTGAATGGGATTATTTTGAAATTTTAAAACACTTGAAATATCAAAAACAGATAGGCCTATGTTAATAAATAATATAAATACAAGCTAAAACCGTTGGGGTCACACAGTTCGATAATGAACCCCACAAAACTAACCGAGTATATGGAAAATGCCATACGGCCGGGCGGTTTCACAAGTTGCCGGCTCTATCATGCCACTCGCCGCCTGGGTAAAATCATGGAGCCTATGGTATACTTTAGTAAATAATGTAATTGGCATGGTTCCGAATGCAGATTGCAGAATAACCGTAATGTTTAAAACAATACAATGCTTTTGTGGAACGCTCTGTTCAATAGGGGCCAAAAGGAGGCATTTTTGAATATATTGAGTTACTATAATTAGGCCTATTACCATTTTATTGGCTTTACTCCATGATATTTTTGCCTTTATCTCAATTTAAAATTGGCCTTCTTTGGCCCCATGGACCAGACCGTGTCACATTTAGTTTCTCACATCCAAATCTGTGTCACATCCAAGTCACAGACATAAACATAAACATTAACTAAAATTTGATTTAGTGTTGTGCGCCCATAAAACACCCAACAGTAAACAACGTATACTCAAATCGAAAATGGCATGGTTTATGGTGAATGGCATACAGTAGAGAATGGCAACAACTACAATATAATTCTTTAATTGAGATTTCAATAACAAAAGATAGAGTTGAATTGAGGAAATCAAATTAACTTTAAATGCAATAGGTTTAAAGATTTGACCGAATGTTCGCACTAAAATCTTTCCAAGTTAAGTTTATAGCTTCAAAATTATCCTTACAAGTTACAGCATGCAGTTCATTTATTTTTATAGTGAGAGCGCAATATATGCAAGTACAACACTTTTCGTGCAAAATCGTGCCTTTTATTTGAATTTACCCGGGTGAATTTACAAAGTTTTTCTTTCCTGATCTGCGCGTATTAAAATGCAACATAAATTTCAATCCACCACGGCCCGGAAACAGTAGCGGGTATAATTAATTTAGGAGCCTGGAAAACCCGTCAAAACAGAGCATTTATTCATTTCAAAACTTTCGCTAGCTACCCGCAGTGACTTCTAGCCTTTAAATGACCTTTCAAACGTTGCTTTTTTGAATCGACTCTGACAGGTTTTATACAACGATTTGCCCACTAAACCATTCATGAAGTTGACTTTCAAACGCAACAAATTAAACCCTTAAAAATATTATAAACGATTTAAGTGTGATAGCGTTTATACCTAACCCCGGGTGATCCGTGACAAACGTGATAATATGTTATATCCCACAATGCATCGCAAGAAATAAATTGGGAGAAGGTCGGGACTCGAGGGCCCGAGTCCCGGGTTCGAGTCGGCCGACATTTTTAGTTCAGTTTGATTGTGTGCCGGCTGAGCTTTCGTTTTATTGTCTAGCTTTAATAATAAGCCCAATCGCCATTGTAACTTTCAGTTTTTGAGAGCAGTTTGGGATTTGACCTCTGACATATCGGGAAAATTGCTGTAATTATTATTAGTTTATTTATTATTGTCATTTTGTTATCATTAAAAATATTAACATAATAAATCTATACAATAATAATGTTTTTTGGTTTGTTTTATTCTTGTAAAACATTTTAGATTATAATTTTGTACGCACAAAAACAATTTTTCTGAATTTTCCCAATAGGTCAGAGGGCAAAGTGTCCCAAAACTACAAAAACTGTCTTGCTTATTGTAACACACTGCTGACAATGGGTTGGTTAAGTGAATAAATATATGAAACTATATGAGAATAAGTACGTGTATGAATCTCTAACCATAAAGTCTTAAGGGATGGGGTATGAACGTTTGGACAGTATTTATTGTGGGACATTAGAGCACATCAGACATGATATCGAATTGCATTCTGAATACGAAGAATGTCCTTCTGATATCAAATAATTTAGATTTTTGAAATTCGCAATGTACATGTAACACACATTTTATGGCAAATGATTAAAAATTGAAATTTTGATATTTATTAACAGTACTTGAAGTAAACTTTATAAATCTGATGATTTATACTTACACGTAAAGTGTATGTAGTTGGGATGAAAAGCCGACGATCAATTGAAAATTTTGACTTTTCTTATTGAAGATATGGATTTTGTTCCCAAAACACCAAAAAATTTGGTCTTTTGGGAAAAAAATCCATATCTTCAATATAAAAGGTCAAAATTTTCAATTGATCGTCGGCTTTTCCTCCCAGCTACATACACTTTAAATATATCATTAGATTTATAAAATTTACGTCGAGGACTGTTATATCTGTTACCGGTGCGAAATCACAAAATGAAATAGTAGACACACACACATGGGGTAGATTCGTTGTAGATTTACTTCGACGTTTTATTTGCTATTTGCTCAGTGATGTACATTATGAAGGGGTGATGCTCTGGATTTCCGTTGGGGTTTTTGTGATGTGATGTAGGGATGTTGCTCGGGGTTCCTGTGGGTATCTGTGGCAAGGAGAGAGAATGGATGGGGCGTTAGCTGGCATCCATGGCTAGTGGTGTTATGGCACCGAGGCCAGGCTGCCAGCAAACAGCTAGGAGAAACTTGGGAATTATGAGGTTGAGGTTACTGGAAAATCAATTAAACTCTTGAACTTGAAAATGGGTTAAGATTGCCACATGTAAGAAAATTGTGAAAAATAATGGCAAGGGAAATATATTTTGAACCCGCTACACTTTCCCCTCCTCCATGAAACATCGACCCGATGTTTACACTATCAATGTCTTGCTGTCCGTAGTGGAGGTGTAGCTCGGCCACAAGAAGGACACCGCTGACTGCATCCACGTTTTGGTAGTTGGTGGATCAGTTAGAACTGGCTTGGTTGCCTCTTCTGTGCCGTGGGCTCTCGTGGGATGAGGGTGACTCCTTGGAATTGGGACAAAGGGTTTTGCAAAGGCATTCAACGTGCTAGTCGTAGCTGTTGAAGGGTTGCTCGGGCGACATGAATGTAGTATGGTACTGTCATCATCATCGCTGTCATTCATGACGACTACTCCGCGTTTCTTCTGCAGACGTGAAGACCTACGTAAAGGTGGAGCAGTTGAAGGTTCTGATGAAATGTGACGAGTCCGGGATTCTGATGATGAAGCAGGAGTCTGGTCATACAAAGGGAGATGATTACAAGGAAGTAACATGTTTCGATGAAGGGTGCGGACTCCACCTTTTCCATGTTCTGGTGTGACTTCATACACAGGAAGAGCTGGCGAGAGCCTCCGTTGAACTTGGTAGACGTCTTCTTCCCAACGATTGGCGATCTTATGCTTGCCGATATGACCAACCTTCTTTACCAAGACACGATCCCCTGGTTCAAGAGTACTGTCACGGGCCTTGACATCATACCGCTGCTTGTTCAGCTCTGCAGACTTTCGCGTGGTGGCAGCTGCAGTTTGGTATGCATACTCCATACGATGCTTCAGTCCTTCGGCATAGTCACGGACAGTTTTAGTGGAGCCCGTAGCTGGTGGTTTCAATCCCAGGCAAATGTCAATTGGTAGACGTGGATGTCTGCCAAACATGAGGAAGAAGGGTGAGAAGTTGGTAGTGTCGTGACGAGTAGCATTGTAGGCGTGGACTAATGGACTGACAAACGTCTTCCAGTCGGACTTCTGGTCGGGTGAGAGTGTTCCTAGCATATTTAGTAAGGTGCGGTTGAATCGCTCACACTGGCCGTTCCCTTGGGGATGATATGGACTTGTCCTACTCTTAGTGATGCCGCAGATGTCGCAAAGGCTTGCTATGATGTTGCTCTCGAAGTTCCTGCCCTGGTCAGAGTGCAATCGAGCAGGAAAGCCATAATGGACAAAGAAATTGTCAAATAGGGCCTTGGCTGTGGTTTTGGCTGTTTGATTCCGAGTCGGGATGGCGATGGAGTATTTGGTGAAATGATCTGTAATGACTAGGATGTTTTCTATCCCTCCTTTCGATGGTTCTAGGGTAAGGAAGTCAATACAGACTAACTCCATTGGTTCACTGGTTGATATAGGATGTAGTGGGGCTGTTGCAAATGCAGCTGGTGGTACCTTTCGTCTTGTGCAGCGTGGACATGATTGGACTTTGTTTTCAATATCCTTGGTCATTCCAGGCCAATAAAAGCGCTCTCGGGCAAGCTGCAAGGTACGCTCTCGTCCCAAATGGCCTACCTGGTCATGGATTCCAGACATTGCTCGGTGCTGCAAAGAAGCTGGTAGAATAAGCTGTAGATTCTCCTGGCCATCCTGGAGAACAGTTCGCCGATGTAGCACATCCAGATGAAATGTAAGACGAGGCCACTGACGTAGCAGGAGTTGTACTGTGTTGCTCTCCTTCTGCCTGTCATCTTTGCCTGGTAAACCATTACCCCGTTTGAAGGTGATTACACGAGCAATATCGGGATCTTCCTCTTGGAGTCTCTTCCAATCACCCATGGTTAACGTTGGAAGAGTATCCGACCCTGGCCAAGGTGGTGGATCTATACTGGCATTCTGTGCAGCAGTGATGCTGTTAGTGTGGGCCAAAATCTCTACCATACCTGAAGAGTCACTCTGTAGTGTACTATACTCTTCATTTACACCGTGACCTTGGCAAATGGCGATGAAGGCCTCAGGAGATATAATTTCCTCATCTGTATTGCCTGGGGGTTGAGGCCACGATGCTGGAAGGCGAGACAGGGCATCCGCATCTATATTCTGCTTTCCTGGTCTATAGTTGATGCTAAAGTTGTAACAACTCAGGGACGCTAACCACCGATGACCAACGGCATCTAGACGGGCGGATGTTAAGATGTAGGTCAAAGGGTTGTTGTCTGTGTGGACTTCAAATGAATTACCGTAGAGGTAGTCATGATATTTATCAGTGATAGCCCACTTGAGAGCGAGAAACTCAAGTTTGTGTGCTGGGTAATTGCGCTCAGACTTGCGTAATCCACGGCTGGCAAATGCTATTGGTCTAGGTGGTTGGTCTGGTGAAGTCCTCTGATAGAGTGCAGCGCCAAGTCCATCGCCACTCGCATCTGTGTGTAGGATGAAAGGTCGTGAAAAATCGGCATAGGCAAGCACGGGTGGATTTGTCAGTAGTTCCTTGATTTTGTCAAATGCAATCTGGCATTCCGACGTCCAATGCCACTTTGCAGGATCTTGCTTTGCCTTCCTTTTCTTTCCTTTCCGTGGAATACCAGCAGTAAGTGATGTCAATGGCTTCGCTATCTTTGAAAAATCCTTGACAAAGCGCCTATAGTAACCTGCAAACCCAAGAAAGGATTTAAGTTCTGTGACGGTCCGAGGTTCTGGCCAGGTTTCCAATGCACTAGTCTTCCCAGGATCAGTCTCTACTCCGTCTGATGAGATGACATGTCCAAGGTAGGCAACTCGTTCTTGAAAAAGTTGACACTTGGAAGGTTTCAGCTTAAGACCAAAGCTTTGGAGGCGGTTCAGAACAGTCTCCAAACGCTGAAGATGCTCTTCGAAGGTAGCAGAATAAACAATAACATCGTCTAGGTAGACCAAACATTGTTTCAGGTTGAGATCACCAACACAGCGCTCCATCAATCTTTGAAACGTGGCAGGTGCGTTGGTCAAGCCGAACGGCATTCTATTACATTCGAAGAATCCCAAGGGTGTAGTAAAAGCTGTTTTAGGCTTATCTTCTTCCGCCATCTCAACCTGCCAATAGCCACTTTGCAGGTCCAGAGATGAGAACCATTTAGCACCATGTAATGCATCAAGGGTTTCTTCTATCCGCGGGAGTGCATAGGAGTCCTTGACCGTTTGAAGGTTAAGTTTGCGATAATCAACGCACATGCGAAGACTGCCATCTTTCTTGCGCACCAGCACGATGGGTGAAGCAAAAGGACTGTGTGATTCACGGATGGCTCCAGCATCTAGCATCTCACGGAGTGTCTGTCTGACCTCATCATATTGGGAAGGTGGTATACGCCGATGACGCTGCTTAAATGGTGTTTCATCATGCAATGGAATATGATGCTTTATTGCTGTTGCATGACCTAGGTCAGTCTTGGACTTCGCGAAGACAGCATTCTTTCTTCTCAGAAGATCTTTCACAGATTCCAACTGGTTTAACTCCAGTGGCATGTCTGACAAGTTAAATTGATTTAGGACGTCATCTTGTGTGGCTGACTGGCTTGAACTTTGGCTTTGTAGAATTGGACACGACATTGACGTTTCTGGATTAACTGGTACGGCCATATGTAGCTCGCAGAGTACGGTACCCTTTGGAATGGTGATGACCTTGGCAGAGAGATTATGCAATGTAATCGGGAAAGCATGGTTAGGCTGCACTTGAACAAGACCCGGACTGACTGTAATACTTCCTGGAAGACTGGTGAACGTTGCGGGCGCTGTCATGGCTGTGTACTCTACTCCATTTGGTGTGGACTTTGTAACTCCAGGTAGAACTACCACTTGACCTGGCTCCACGTGAATAGGTGTTAAATTAGCTGAGGTGACCACAGCAAGAGGTCCATCTTTATTTAAGAATTTATCCCTGATCTTCAGATGTTGGTAGGCTAATCTCCAAGCTGACGGCACAACCATCTTCTGCAAGTATCGGAGACCATGTTTCTGTATACATCTTGCTCTACATCTTCTAATCAGATTGGTTCCTACCACAACTGGGACACGTCTGTTATAGGTGGTGTCCGGGACCACAAGTGCAAGAACATCTATGAATTCTTCTGGTACAACTCCACCAGGCAACTTGATGTTCACCTCAACATAGCCAACGAATGGGACTTGCTGTCCTCCAGCTCCTTCTAGTCGAAGAAGCTCCTCCACTGGCTGTATTGGAGTTCCCTGCAGATGTGCCTCATAAAAATTTGAAGATATAGTTGTCACCTGTGACCCTGTGTCCACTAAACATGTAGATTTGACGCCTTCCACAGACAGTTCACTCTCGTTGATGGAGCCCACCAACCTGGAGATCAGGGACTTTGGATTTTCTGGTTGGGGCTGTGCACCTACGCCGACTGGCTGCCCCCTGCCACTGGCGTCACTCCGTTTAAAGGAGCCAAGGTGGTGTCTGTTCCTTTAGGGCAGTGTCGTTTAAAATGCCCCTGCTGCCCACATTTCCAACACTTGGGCTGCCATCTCTTCTGCTGACCTCCTTCCTGAGTTCGAGGTTGAGTCGCTGTGGCAGTGGCGATAGGGACATTCCCAGTCAACTGGTGCTGTCGGATAGTTGACCTCTTCTGAAGGAGGGAAGCATCGAGCAGGTCGCGTTCTACATCCCGACACTGTCGCAGCAATACTCCAAACTCAGCCCCTTCACCCTGCTCGTAGAGGTGCCTCAGGGCCAATCTTATTTCTGGTTGCTTGAGTCCCTTCCAGAAGACTTCCCTAAGTGCTCTGTTGTCTATCCTGGCACCTCGCTTACGAGCAGTGTGAAAGTCGATTTGGAGTTTGCGTGCGAACTCTGCCACACTCTCCTGATCCTGCTGATGACTTAGGAAGAATCTCTGCATCAGGCTGATGCCTTGTTCAGATGTACCAAAGACGCTGTCCATAGCCAACAGGACTTCAGGGATGGTGACATTATCCCGGTCGTATGTGAGGAAGACACGAAGGGCTTCCTTCCTGAGGGACTTCCTCATCAACCCCCACACCACGTCGTTCGGCTTCCCCTGCCGCAGCAAATGGCGGACTTCATCTACCCATCCATCAAAATGTATCTCACCAGCTGCGGCTTTCTCATCACCAGAGAAGGGAGTTAGCTTGGTTGGCTTTTGGACAGCATTTAACACCTGGGCTAACTGTGCCATGGACAGAGTGCTGTTGTGGCGATCGCTTCCCTGGAAAGGAGCTGGTGTTGATGTGACGAAGTCTAAGTCAAAGTGAGGATTTGACCTTGGTGGTGTCCTTGGACGCTGAGGGGCTGGTGGTGTTGCCGCCGACAAAAATGTCCTTGGTGGGGTCCTTGGACGCTGAGGGGCTGGTGGTGTTGCTGCCGACAAAAATGTCCTTGGTGGGGTCCTTGGACGCTGAGGAGCTTGTGGTGTTGCCTCCGACAAAACCGGCCGCTGTGGTATTGGTGGGCGAGGTCTGCTCGGAGTGATCGGTAGGAAGGGATTGGCTGGCCTCTGGTCACCAGAAGTGCCCTCTTCCAAGTTGGCGGGTGCCGTCTCGGACAACCTCGGCACACGACTGACAGACAGCAAGACATTCCTGAAGGGTGGCATGTCCATTATGCTAACAGCTCGACCAACATCCTCCTTGCTGACAAAGGTGCAGTGACCTTGGTCCCCTGAGACCTGTAAATTAGCCACTGGACCAACATTCTGCTCCATATGCTGCATTAGTTCCGCAGCAGTTGTCCCAGGGGGGATGTCAGCAATGGTCACTGATGAATCTGTGATGCTGGAGATGTACGTCGAAAATGTTGCCATGGTGTCGAAGAAAGATGTAGCTGGTTGGGGTCTTTAAATTTGAGAATATATTTAAAGTGCTTGTGAAGAAAACAAAATTTTGAATTTATAAACAAATAGTTGATTAGTCTTATCAGGGGGGGGGGTATGGAATAGAACTATGGAGGATTTATACCTTTGCCACAGATATGATTTGATTTTAAAACAAAAAATAACTTAACTTGATTGATTTGTTTTTTAAGTGCACTGATGATACAACACTAATGCTAATTTCAGATGAAATATGAAACTTGATATTTGGTAGTTTGCAAAAGCAAAGTCAGAACAGTGATCAACCTGCAAAAGAAAATATATGTTAGTACATTATCAACACAATATTCAACCTGTTCAAGAATTAACTTATTGGTTTCAACCTCTTCAAACTGCAACCTGCTTGCTGCTTATACCTGTTGATGTGAATATTTCATGCATTAATATTTTCACATAAGCACTCAGTATTTAATATTGTTAATATCAAGTTCTGTCCTAAATCACTATGGTAACTGAGTTTATCAAAGTTCAATCAAGTCTCTGGTCCACTCCAATGTAGCACACACTGTAGATTATGCTGGGTACAAAACTCATCCTCTAAACTGTGGAGTCAGATCTGAAGCTTTGATTGCTGATTGGAGTTGAATGAACTTTGGTGAGCAAAGTGAGACCATTTGAGCTCCAGTGGCAGGATCTGGTCACTAAACATCTGGTGAAATCATCAACTAGTGTGAGAGGAGAGTCAACTTGAACTGATGTGAACTCTTGTAGTGCCAAGACCAGTAGTTTCAGCAAAGCATCTAGTTCTACTAAAAAGTTACAAGTACTACTCCCCTGGGAATTGAGAAGGTTGAAGCAAGTCAGCATACCATCTACACCCCTGGTTGATAGTCCAAGAAGTATATTAACTGACTGTTGAAGATATTTGAGATACATGTAAACTGGAAATTGCAAAGATTGTACAGCCACACTGCAGTTCACAAACAGGACTATTTCTTAATACAGCTGAAACAGATACCATACCAGCATACATAGGATATTCCAATAATATATTCCACTTGTTGATTTTCCACTTGTTGTAAAATCAGTATAAATCCTGATCCAAGGCAAATACATGTAATCAGTCGAAGCCCCAATAGTTGGGCGCCAAATGTTACCGGTGCGAAATCACAAAATGAAATAGTAGACACACACACATGGGGTAGATTCGTTGTAGATTTACTTCGACGTTTTATTTGCTATTTGCTCAGTGATGTACATTATGAAGGGGTGATGCTCTGGATTTCCGTTGGGGTTTTTGTGATGTGATGTAGGGATGTTGCAAGGGGGTCCTGTGGGTATCTGTGGCAAGGAGAGAGAATGGATGGGGCGTTAGCTGGCATCCATGGCTAGTGGTGTTATGGCACCGAGGCCAGGCTGCCAGCAAACAGCTAGGAGAAACTTGGGAATTATGAGGTTGAGGTTACTGGAAAATCAATTAAACTCTTGAACTTGAAAATGGGTTAAGATTGCCACATGTAAGAAAATTGTGAAAAATAATGGCAAGGGAAATATATTTTGAACCCGCTACATATCAAAAACGTGAAAAATAATTTTGGTAATTTGTCATAAAATTAGTATTATATCGTGAATTTCAAAAAATGTAAATTATTTGATATCAGAAAGACATTCTTCGTATTCAGAATGCAATTCGACATGTCTGATGTGCTCTCATGTCCCACAAAAAATACTCTCGAAACGCTCAAAACGCTCATTCCAGATCCCTTAAAAGATTCTCCGTAAAAATGGCGGGTCGAAAATGCAAGACAGTCATATTCGAAATGCATGATGGGAAACGTAATAATCCTCCATCGGTAAATCTGAAATTATGATAGTTAATTGCTCGAGTTGTTTTTTGGCAAAGCACGTACATATTGTATGGTGGTTGCCAGAGAATTTGGTTATATTTTGTGGTTAAAAGAACAGCATCAGTCCGCAAAGTCCGGGGTGGCACATCAGCAATATTTCCCAATAAACCGAAGCCATTTTCTCAAGTTTATCGATTTAGTCAAATTCATTCCTTCATTATGGCCGAATTCGCATGCTATACATTTTCTCATAAATGGGCATACATTGATCGATCACTGGCAGGAGATCAGGATCAATCTGTTCACGAGATTTGGCGGATGAAACTCCGTACTCTTAAACGCGTCTTCGTAAAACCCACCGCCTTCCTTCATCTTGTTCCCTTTCAGAATCGTCTTAGACGCGATCCACGTGTCGACGATCTTATCTCCAGCTTCCCATTGTAGCATCGACTCTTTGAACTCCACTCCCAGGAGATGACAATATTGTCGCAGAACTGACGCTGGATTCGCTTGCAGATCATCAGCATCGATGACGATTGGAGATTGGCCTAACTTCTCTTGGACGTGGACCATAAGATCGTATAGCTCGCTATAGCCAAACATTTCCCTAAACAATGTTCGCGGCATGTCTGAGACGTGTGTATCTTTCAGCGATGGAACTAAATTTACTTTAATCCTTTTCCATGATGGAAATAGCCTGTACGGATTACGTATTTAAGGAATGTATGTTTATATCCGCGTGGTATATTGTTATAGTTAGATCGTAGACAGAGAGCTTGGTCGTGTATGAATATGAAGGATTTCCCATGGATGGCAATTCCAGCATGTCTTTGACCCACCTGAATGAAGCTATGCTATCATCGAAAGCTGAAGCTACTTCGGCGACTTGGGTGCAGTCTTTGACGAACTGTCGTCTGAATTCATGGAAAATGATTCCTGCCATTTGTTTTTGATTCTGTCAGGACCAAAGGCATGAGCTGCAACGATGGGCTCCTTGATGATTTGAACCTTTAATTAAAACAAAAATACTTTAGGAGGGTGAGAGTTCATAGGGACAATGTCGGGAACTACGTCACGCTATTGTTCGACCTAGGCTACATCATTTTTGACGCATGCGTGTTCGTCAATACAGCTTTAGTCTCCTCCACCTTCGCAACACGGTACGTGGAGTGACTGGAATCACACTGACGGCGGAGGAGAATACTAGCTGGTCAGACAGTTTAATTCTATCAAGCATATAATACCTGAACAATCACCGTCATTTGATCGATTTACTACAGAATATATTGTATACTCAAAATATAATTTTAAAATTGTAAACCTGTCCGGGCAACCTGTTAACTTATATATTTGTGTACTAAAGTATATCGACACGTGAATAACATCATGTAGAAACAAAATGGCCGCTAATCCGCCTATTGTCTAGACCTAGGCTACATCTTCCGGTTTGGTTACGTAACTTGGGATGCCTATCCCTTTGTCTATTATTCCTGGTAGTATACATGTTATTGCAGCAATACAAGACGATGACCATGATGTCCAATCATTTCATCTTATCACTACATCAATAGAGGGCGTCATATTTTGGCTAGTTAAAATTCTGTCGCTCAGGGTAGTTAAAATTTTATCCCCTAGGCTAGTTAAAATTTTGTCGCTCAGGCTAGTTATTAGATAAACATTTCTCACTGAGGCTAGTTAAATTTTGGTCTCTCAGGCTATTTAAATTTTGGCTCCTCAGGCTAGTTAATAATAATTTTTGTGTCCATCAAGCTACCCTTGGTGGTCTAAATGTCACGATTAGGCAAATTTGTCTTGTTTGTGTATTACCGTATCCGTATGTATGTAGTAGTGTTGAAATATCATCAAAATTAAAGATTGTTTATTTAATAATTCCCCTCACCACTCACACCCCATGATGCCAAGCAACATGATTGTGCAATATTATGATCTTTCCAATTCCCTGCCCCACCCTCATTAGCATATTATTCCCCTTGGAGTTTGACCTGTCCATCCCCCCATGTGATGTGGTTTGATCATGTGCTAGTTAGACCAGCACTGACCATGCTGACTTCCATCTGTCAAGACCATGCTGGCTTCACCTCATTTTACTATGTTCATCAGATTTAACTAGCCTGAGGGACAGAATTTTAACTAGCTTGAGAGACTAAAAGTTAACTAGCCTGAGGGACTAACATTTAACTAGCCTGAGGGACTAAAATTTAACTAGTCTAAGGGACACAAATTTAATTAGCCTGAGCGACACAAACTTAACTAGCCTGAGGGACAAAATTTTAACTAGCCTGATTGACTAAAATTTAACTAGCCTGACCGGCCAACATTTAACTAGCCAAAATAGGACGCCCTCTATTTTGAATTTAACTAACCAAATGCTAACTAGCCAAATAACAAATTTCCTGATTATTGCACTCAAAATTCCGAGTCTGGCCCGCATGTTTGTTAATTGAATTGGGTGACGATTAGTTACTGCACTAGTTGATAAAATTTTTAATTTATAAATAAAACTCACCCCTTCAGCGAAGCTCATACACTTGGTGAAGACTGTCGCCAAAGATCTTGGTGCTGTCCAAAGAAAAATTCTAAGTTTAGGTTCGTTGCTGCTGTCATCCATATTTTGGTTTGTTCATCCGATCTGTTGTATAGATCACATGGGAAGGTTGTCGTGTGCAGCGATGCACTTGACTTCATACGGTAACGCGCTACTTCCACTGTGGACCACAATAGCCTCATCCCAATGGCATAGTTCAATAACCTCAATTAAACATTCATAGTGCAAAATTTGACCTCAAGTTGCAGAGTATGAGTTTTTGTACCCAAATTTTCTAAGGTCATTCAATGAATGTACAAATGTATTGGGGTTAAAGAACGGTGCCTTGATAGATGAGCATGTTGTGGATCCTAGTGTTCGGGTTGTGTTCTCACAACCTGAGCTCAAACCAAAGCAATTCGCTATCCCTGGTATGACACTGGCCTTCGTTGATACGGAACACTGTATGTTGTGTGATCATGCATGTTATGTCGGGGTTACTTCCAGAGTGCAAAGTATAAAATACAACATTACAGGCGCACCATAGCCTCATTGTTAAAACTTACTCCAACAAAGTTGCGATTTTTATAGCACGAGAAACCTAAGATTGTGTGCGTCAGCTTTCAAGTTCTTGCAGACTCGGTCGTTTGACAAAGGTATCGCTCATCACTCACTTTGTATTTTCGGACTGTCGTCATTTTTTTCTGGAATTGTAGACTCAAGTTTTTGGCCCACCAATTCTGATATTATAATAAAAAAAAGATAAAGGAATTCCAGCTTATTTTAAAAATTCTGCCTTGGATTTCCGTGTTTTTGGGGTGTTTTTTTGTCATTAACTACAAATATAATTATCTTCTATGGAGGAATGAATTTTTGTTCTTTTCAAAATTGACAAAATATTAAAATTTACCTTTTATGACCAGTTAGTTCCATCTAACAACAGGTAAAACTGTGCCTGTGAAGAAGAAAGCACGTAGGGTACGCTTCTCAAGCGATCAAGAGTGACTGAGGCAAGAGACAAGATCAAGAAAGCGTACGAGGTGTATCAGGAAAATACAACTGAAGATCACAGACTTGTATATATATATAAACAGGCAAAGAAGAGCCTCGCAGATGCATACAACCAGGTGCAGGAAGAAGATCTTAGCATTAAGCAGGGCCGGATTTACCTTTTGGGGGCCCTGGGCCAGGCCAAAATGTGGAGGCCCCAAACGCACCGTGAGGAAGGCATGTGCACTCAAATGGCCAAGTTTTTAGATTTTACTAGAAAATTTACGCGCGATGCGCGCGAATTTTTTTATTTAAACTATTTTACAATTTTTGTACCCTATTTTAGCCCCAAACATGGTGTTTTTCGGCTAAAATGAAAGATGCACACTGCACAGGGCCCGGGCCCATCTGGCCCTATGGTAAATCCGGCCCTGGCATTAAGTTAACAGAAGTGGAAATGACCCATGCCAACAGTAAACATGGCCAGAGTTGGAGACTCATAAATGACATCACAGGCAGATAACAGATTGGTATGTAGGAAAGGGCAACTGGAAGGTAACACCCCGAAGGAAAGAGTTACTAACTGGTACAACCATTTCAAGAACCTACTAGGAACCCCCCCGGATATTGATGATGAAGATGAAGATATTCCAGCAGTCTTAGAAGAACTCAGCATCAATACATGGCCATTCGAACAAGAGGAATATGAAAAGGCAAAAGTTGCATTGGTGGAAGGTAAAAGCTGTGGCGAAGATGGCATACCACCCGAAGTTCTCAAGAGATGCAACCTAGATGATATCATTCTAGAATTCTGTAACCGTGCATTGAGTGAGGGAGAAATGCCAGAACAGTGGTCTATCCTAAACATAGTACCTATACCCAAGTCTGGAGATCTCAGCCAAGCTGGAAACTACAGAGGAATCAGCTTAAGTTCGATAGTGGCAAAGACCTTCAATAGGATGATCCTCAATAGGATCAGACCAGAACTCGATGAACACCTGAGAAACAATCAAAATGGATTCCGAGTTGGTAGGACCACAGTCGGCCATATTCTTGCCTTATGGAGGCTCATCGAAGGGATCAAAGCTAATAACCTTCCAGCAATAATTACCTTTATTGACTTTCGAAAGGCTTTTGATACCATCCACAGGGACAAAATGCTGAAAATCCTGAAAGCTTACGGGGTTCCTGAGCAGCTTGTTAAAGCCATTGGCAATATGTATGCAAAGACAAAAGCAAAAGTGATTTCACCTGATGGAGAAACAGACCTCTTAGAAATACTGGCCGGTGTACTGCAGGGCGACACTCTTGCTCCATATTTATTTGTAGTGGTACTGGATTATGCCATGAGAACAGCAATAGAGGGTAAGGAAGAGGAACTTGATTCCAACTGGAAAGAAGCAAAAGTAGGCGCATTGGTCCAGCGGTTGTCACTGACTTTGATTTTGCCGATGATATAGCATTACTGTCAGAGGAAATAGATCAAGCTAACAAACTACTCAGCCAGGTGGAAAAGTCGGACTGAGAATGAATGCTGGCAAAAACCAAGTTCATGGCATTTAACCATAACAAAGGTATCACAATTAAGACAAACAGTGGAACGCAGATTGAGGAGGTCCCATATTTCAAGTACCTAAGAGCATGGATTAAGAGCTCAGAAAAGGACGTACTAATACGAAAAGCAACAGCCTGGTGAGCTTGTAATGGGATGGTCAAGATCTGGAGGTCGTCGCTCTCAGCAAGATTCAAACAGCGCATATTTACAGCAACAGTGGAATCGGTACTGCTCTATGGGTGTGAGGCATGGACAGTCACTTCAAAACTGGCAAAAGAGCTGGATGGCTGCTATACCAGAATGTTGAGGTCAATGCGCAATGTCCACGGGAAACAACATAATTATGACAAACAAAGAGCTGTATGGTGACCTTCCAAAGTTATCAGACAAGATCAGAGATAGAAGGACTCGGTTTGCTGGTCACTGTTATAGAAGCAAGACAAAACCTGTATCTCAACTGGTGCACTGGATCCCGAAGCATGGGAAATGGAAACAAGGAAGGTCTGCCCTAGCATATGTCGACATTCTGAAACAAGACACTGGACTTGAAACAACTGACATGGCAACAGCAATGCAAGACAGGAAGATAGGGAGGGCCATCACAGTTCGAGGACACCACTCGACATAGGCAGGTAGGCAGTAGTTCCATCTAAAGGATTATGATTGACCTATATTTCATCACAGATATTGGAACATTCCAATATCTGTGATTTCATTTGACAAAAGAGTATAACGATTTTAAACAAAATATACTACATGTGGTGCTGGTTTTTTGGTGTTTTTTTTACTCGGGACTCGATAGTAAATATTGCTGATTCCATTTGGAAGGCTGGTCCTTGTTGGCTGTGCTGGTTAGACATGAACCATGCCCCTGAATTTATTTATTTATTTTCTTTGTATAAGTTTTAAAATAAGTGATAAGGGTAAGTTTATATAAGTACATGCTGTATGAAAATGATCGGTGCCCATCAGTTTCGATGTTTATCGTTTTGAAAATATTCCTTCTCCCAAATTAAACATTGGGTTTGTACGTCAACAACTCAATATCAAGCTTTCGGCCGGGCACGTGGTCTTCATCAGGAATCACTAAGGCAATAACAGCTGCAGCTTCAAATGCATCGCATGATACTTTAGAACTTTTTTTTTCATTACATTTATTTATACTTATTTATCTTATCAGAATAAATGACGAAAATTGAGGGCGCTATCCATTGTCATAAAATTAGTTAAATCATCATTGATCATGATCACCATGATGAATGTTTCATAATAATAGCCATGTATTTGTTTATACTCTTATTTGCTGTCAGTTTACAGGTCTTGGCCATTTAATAAGTATACTATAATTATACACAAAACGTAAAATATATAGCGCCCTCATTGTTCTCATTTGGTTATGTTTGTGTATGGACCAAACACACAAGAAAGTTGTCTCTTTGTTTATGAACATGTGAATGTTTGATCAAAAGTTTAGGCATAATTATAATAATATTTTCCAGAAATTCTTTCATTATGGCCGAATTCGCATGCTATACATTTTCTCATAAAGCGGCATACATTGATCGATCACTGGTAGGAGATCAAGAACAATCTGTTCTCGAGATGGCAGGTCTCTTGGAGGATGAAATTCCGTACTCTGAAACGCATCTTCGAAGTACCCACCTTCTTCCAGTTTATTTCCTTGCAGAATCGTCTTAGACGCGATCCACGTGTCGACGATCTTATCTCCAGCTTCCCATTGTAGCATCGACTCTTTGAACTCCACTCCCAGGAGATGACAATATTGTCGCAGAACTGACGCTGGATTCGCTTGGAGATCATCTGCATCAATGACGATTGGAGATTGGCCTAACTTCTCCTGGACGTGGACCATAAGCTCGTATAGCTCCCCATAGCCAAACTTTGCCCCTATCAATGAACGAGGCATGTCTGAGAAGGGTTTGTCTGCCTGCGATGGAAGTAAATTATCTAGTTCCGTTTTCCATGATGGAAATAGTCTGTATGGATTTCTTATCAGGAATGTATGTTTATATCCGCGTGGTATATTGTTATAGTTAGATCGTAGACATATAGCTTGGTCGTGTACCAAAATAAAGGCTTTTCCACTAAATGACGATTCCAGCATGTCTCTGATCCACTTGAATGTAGCTACGCTATCATCGAAAGCTGAAGCTACTTTGGCGGCTTGGGGTGCAGTCGTAGAAGAAGTGCCGTCTGAAATCATGGAAAATGCTTCCTGCAATTCGCTTTTGCCGCTATCAGGACCTAAGGCATGAGCTGCAAGGATGGGCTCCTTGATGATTTGAACCTTTAATTAAAACATAAATAGTATAAGTTATTGCAGAAAAAAAGGTGATGGCCATGATGTCCATTCATGTTCTTCATATCACTGATTATTGCACTCAAAATACCGGGTCTGGCCCGTAAGTTTGTTGGGTGACGAATAGTTATGTTGTTTTAGATACTGCAATAGAATTCTTAATTAATAAATAAAACTCACCCCTTCAGCGAAGCTCATGCACTTGATGAAGACTGTCGCCAAAGATCTTGGTACTGTCCAAAGAAAAATTCTTAGTTTAGGTTCGTTGCTGGTTTCATCCATATTTAGTATAGCTTTGTCAATCCGTGCTGTAAAAATGGCAGGGTTCTTAATGTTTTGGATTGTGAGTTTTATGTGCAGGTTGTCGGTTGTCAGCTAAATTGGGTTGCGGGCTCAAAACAGAGCAAAGGCAGAGAAAATGTCTTTTCCTGTGGTGCTATATTCGGTATATCCCTGGTATGACACTGGCCTTCGAAATACGGATTACGGAACACTGTACAATTTGTACAGTATTCCGTAATCCGAATGTATAGTAGGCCCTATTACCATGATTACGCTGTATAATCTCGGGGTAAGTCGCAGAGTGCCAAGTATAGAATACAACATTAAAGGGGCACTTCTTTTCAAAATTCACAAAATATTAAATTCAGATATCATGGCCATTTAGTTCCATCTAAAGGATTATGATTGACCTATATTTCATTTGCAGTATGATAATTTTTATAATGCCAAAACATATTTTTATGGACTCGGGACTTGGGTATTGCTGATTCCACTTGTACCCTGTTTGGACGGCTGGTCCTTTTGTTGGCTGTACTGGTATTATAGACATGAACCATATCCCTGAATTTCTTTACTTTTTTTCTTTATAACTTTTAAAACAAATAATTAGGCCGAGTTTATATGCCACTGGGAGTATCAAAATGTTTCGATGGTTACTCGTTGTAACATAAATATACAATCATTATGAATTTAAAGCTTTCGGCCAGTCACGTGGTCTTCATCAGGAATCATGTGGTCAATAGCAACTGCAGCCTTCAAATGCACCTCGTGGTAACTATCTTATTCATTACATTTATTTATCATACTTATTATTTATTTTATCTACAGAATAAATTGTAAAAATTGAGGGCGCTATCTATTTTCATAAAATTTAATTATTATCATTGATCATGATGACTGTTTCATAATAATAGGCATGTTTTGAATTATATTTACCGGTATTTGTTTACACTTTTATTAGCTGTTAGTTTACAGGTCTTTGCCACTATAAGTATGTACACAGAACTTAAAATAAATAGCGCCCTCATTGTTCTCATTTGGTTATGTTACCAATATTTTACGGTGGTCCAAACAGTGGTGTTACACTAGAAAGTCGTCTGTTTATTTATGAACATGATGAATGTTCTATAAAAACGTAGAACATTATAGGCAGATCGTAATATTTCCCAGAAATTCTTTCATTTATGGCCGAATTCGCATGCTATACATTTTCTCATAAATGGGCATACATTGGTCGATTAATGGTAGGAGATCAGGTTCAATCTGTTCTCGAGATGGCAGTTCTCTTGGAGGATTAAATTCCGTACTCTTAAACGCGTCTTCGTAGAACCCACCACCTCCTTCCATCTTGTTCCCTTGCAGAATCGTCTTAGACGCGATCCACGTGTCGACGATCTTATCTCCAGCTTCCCATTGTAGCATTGTCTGTTTGAACTCCACTCCTAGGAGATGACAATATTGTCGCAGAACTGACGCTGGATTCGCTTGCAGATCATCAGCATCAATGACGATTGGAATTTGACCTAACTTCTCCTGGACGTGGACCATCAGGTCGTATAGCTCCCCATATCCAAATTTTGCCCCTATCAATGAACGAGGCATGTCTGAGAAGGGTTTGTCTGCCTGCGGTGGAAGTAAATTTACCAGTACCCTTTTCCACGACGGAAATAATCTGTATGGATTTCGTATAAGGAATGTATGCTTATATCCGCGCGGTATATTGTTATAGTTAGATTGTAGACATATTCCTTGGTCGTGTGCCAAAATGAAGGATTTGCCGGGGAATGACGATTCCAACATGTCTTTGACCCACTTGAATGAAGCTATGCTATCATCGAAAGCTGAAGCTACTTTGGCGGCTTGGGGTGCAGTGTTAGAAGAACTCTCGTCTGAAATCATGGAAAATGGCTCCTGCAATTCGTTTTTGCCGCTATCAGGGCCGAAGGCATGAGCTGCAAGGATGGACTCTTTGATGATTTGAACCTTTAATTAAGAATATAACACAAGGATTAGATGACGACCAATCAATTCTAAAATATTGAAATTCAAAATTTAGTCAAGCGAAGTATTTTCTTTCATATTGGCAGATAGTGTGATTGGCAGGGTGCTATAATAACGTGTGGTTCCATAACCACCACTCCCCAGCGTGTATTCTAGGGAGGGGTGGCAACACTTGTACGTGATTTTAGGCACTGTAATAGGCCAATGTCTTGGGGGAGCGTAGCGCAATGGTTAGGATATTCGCCTTTAGTGCACGAGGTCCCGGGTTCAATTCCCGGCTGTGGCGATTTGCTGGGATATGACTTGGAAAAAAGTCTGAAATTAATTGGCAACCTCGTAGATTAAATTCAGAATCCGCTCTCCCCATGGTTCATTTAGAATTGGGTAAATGAATCATGAAAGTACTCCGTCCTTCGGTCCCGTGTGCAGATAGCCATACCTGTACATGTTCTCGCAGCCAGTTTCGAAAAGAGTAGGGTGTTAACCCCAGACTGTTCCCAACCCGTCCCAGTATATTCAAATGGACCCCCAATGGGAATAAGCTTTAATAGAGGCTTTCTTGGGTTATCCAGGGTTGTCAATATCCCGAACAAATCAAATCAAATCAAATCAAATCAAATCAAATCAAATCAAATCATGTTTGACCTAGACCTAGATGCTTAATATGTTGGTAACGATACTTCATTTTTGGATACTGAAAATGCTATAGAATATTGAATTAATGAATACAACTTTACCCCTTCAGCGAAGCTCATGCACTTGAGGAAGACCGTCGCCAAAGATCTTGGTACTGTCCAAAGAAATATCCTTCGTTTAGGTTCGTTGCTACTTTCGTCCATATTTCTGGAATGTAGCTTTTCCGATCTTTGCCGTTAAAGATGTCGTCGGGTTCTTCTGATACTGATCTTGGGTTGTTAGATAACAATAGGTGTAGACTAGTTTTGCGAGCAGGTTGTGAGTTTCTCTGTGATGCAGTTTAGTTGGAACTTTATTCGGTAACCATATGTAACCAGTAACTCTCTAATGGTCAGTGGACGACACTATGAAAATAAAATATTCTACATTGTTCTCCGGAAATACTGACACTATCCGGTGATCGTTGGGCCAGTTGGAGAGTGCAAAGTCTATAATCTATTATAGTACACCAATCCAGGCACGTAGCCAGGATTTATTTATTTATCATTATTTAGGGGGGTGTTGTGGGCTCAACAAAAGTGGACCTGTTGCGATATTTCTCTAAATTCTCTTTAGTTCAAAAAGGGCTGATTTTAACGTTTTACCGAAAAAAGCGGACATTTCCTTCACTGAAAAAGGTTTCAATGTTTTACAGAAAAGGTAGACTTTTTTATCGCCTCCCCTGGCTACGACTTTGCACCAGGCTGATTCGCTCATCAGTTTTGATCAACAGCCTGATGATATTGAGGACTTGTATTAGCGTTTCATTCAATTATATTATCTATCATCAAGTGAATTAGGCGATTCGTGAAGCAGACCACGCCTTAGTGCCTAGAGCACATCAAATAGACCACAGACATGACCGTATGGAGTGATATCATCCCGGGGGATATCATTTTGATGATGTTTGATGATCTTACAATGTATTTACAAAGTGGACGAAAATTGACCATGCGTACCTAGCACCTATATTAATGTTACTAATACTATCAAAAAAATGACAATTTCCCTCTTCCATGACGAAAATCTAAACTTTAGATCCAGATTGACGCGTATGTACGCGTATTTATCAATATTTTTTATACAAGCAAATCTGCGCCCTTCTCGGCGCCCTCGTCTCTGTTCATAATCACATCTCGTAATAATTAATATGATGTGCGACCATGATCATGTTTTTCATCATCTTTAAGCCCTATATCATTATATGCAAATATTATAAAGTTAAACGCCAAAAGAGGAAACCGAGATCAAACGATCTTTGAAGATCTTTGCCGTTTCAAAAAAGAATAAAGAGCATAATTGGGCTATTCCAGAAAATATGTGCACACCCCCTATAGAGGAGTAAATTTTCAATCAAAGAAATGTCCGGATTTCCAAGTCTGCTTTCTGAAAACGACTGGAATTCCACTTGCAAATGTCACTTGAAAAAACTTGGAAATCCTATTAAATGAAGGAAAAATCACGAAATGTCCAAAATGAGCTCTCAAATTGAGGATATCAGATTTTGAACTATTTTTCTGCCGGATTTTTTTTACCTTTGGACACTTTAAAAGTCTGGATTTCCAACAGTCATGATTGGGCAAAAAGTCCTGAAATCCGAACTCCTTTATAGAGGTGTGTGTCTATTTTCTGGAATAGCCCATTTTATGAGAATAGATTAGATTGTAAGCTGGGATACAAAAAATACTGATATTTCCTCGAAACTTTATTAGTAAAATGGTTTTCAAAATTTTTCATTTTCTTTGCAAAATGAAAGCAACAAACCGGCCATAGATATTGGAACATATCTGTGAACAAATATACCAAAATAAAATATCATCTTTGATCACTTCAAATATAGCCTGAAGAAATTCACAAGTAGCTTTGTTTTTATATTATTTTATAAATAGCCTAAATATAGGTCCATGTCATGATGCGTCTGTCTTTTATTGCCACTTCGTAAACAAGTGGGATGTCGGAAACTTAAAAAGAAAACCAGTCCTCACCACTTCACCATCCTCACGTCCGAGACAAGTACCCCTTCAGGCAGGCTCTTTTCAATGCCCTTGACAATACTCAGGATTGCCAAGGTTACCGTAGGGGTAACAAGAGATCAAAACCTTGACCTTAAAAACCGGAAATGTCAGGACACATGGACATTGCCCCCGGGGATGACAATGATGAGATTGGAAGTGATTTATTTAGACCAGTCTTTCGACTGGCAATATGAACGATATTTGGTAACGCTAGAGCCATCGGAAGAGTAGAGATGGCAGAGAATTACTGATTGGGGGGAGTCTACTGATTGGGGATGACGGAGTTTCGGGGGTGGGTGGGGTGCTGGCTATTGTTTTTTTTTTGGGGGGGGGGGTAAAAAATGAAGATCTCATCAGTATAGCAGCAATGTCCCGGGAGCAATGTATCTTGTATAACTACAAGGCCTTGTATAAGACACAGAATTCGCGGAACTAAAATTAGGCATATGATTTGAGAACATCAAAACGGAGTTTGCCTAATTTATTTAGTATGTAGAACATGTTGTATTGCATTTCCAACCTAAATTGGGTCGCATTCTACTTTCAAATTGCTTCATGTGTTAACCAATTTGCAGTTCGAACCAAATAGGAGACGACAGCTAGTTACATAGTGACGATCAGGCCCACACACCGTTCCCATGTATATTTTTCACGTGTTGAAACATAATCTTGATAGTAATACCGTCTCACTAAAATATCCAGGATATTTGATGAACATCACTGCACTTCGGTTTATAAATATTTTGCCAAACGTTTATCGAAAAATATAAACAAACAGCATACAGCTATGGCCTACTGAATAAATCTTACCATTTATAGTTGAAATGTAAAACTTGGTAGTTTAATACGGTCTCAATATCCATGAACTGATCCATGAACATATAGGATCCATAACATGTTTATCTATATCTATCAGGGCACAGTTCTTTAACCCCAATACATTTGTACATTCATTGAATGACCTTAGAAAATTTGAGTATAAATACTCATACTCTGCCATTTGAGGTCAATTTTGCACTAGGCGTGTTTAATTTAAGTTCTTGAATTATGCCATTGGGATGAGGCCATTGTGGTCCATAGTGTTTACTTTGGTTTGTAAATATTTTGCCAAACGTTTATTGACAAATATAAACAAACAGCATATAGTTTATTTTAAGGCCTGCTGAATAAATCTGCATGGCCATATTTATACAATGTATTATTAATTTTGTTATTTTATGTTAAAATGTAAACTTGGTTACTTACGGTCTCACTATAATATCCATGAACTTCACTGTGGTTTGTATGATTATATTTTGCCAAAAACGTTTATTGAAAAGTATAAACATATCAAATAGCATACAGTATAATAAGACCTTCTAATATGACTGAATTGATAAATCTGACCATGTTAATACTTTAGATTTCAACTGTTTAAAAATATTGGTATATAGCGATGTCAGACATGTCAGAGATCCTTTAGAATCTCATACTTGCTGGTTATTTTTTCTTGATGAAGATGGTATAAAGGTTAATGTTTTAGATGACAGAAATACCTATGATATTGATGATCATGATGATAGCATAATATATTTTAGAAAGTACACGCATGCCACGCCCAATTATAATCACCACGATGATGATCACCTGTGATTACTGCTATTATAGTGCTATATATCCCGGGGTGAATGATTTTATGATTCGTAATGTGGTCATTTGTTTCAGTTCCATATCACAAATAAAAGGTTTCGTGATCAAGTTTCATCAATTTATGTTTCTTCTACTCAGTTTACAAATAAAATATTCATGACGAATTAATGAGGCTCGAGATTCGGATTTGTTTCAGTCATTTTCTAATTATAGCTCTGCTATTTCAGTCAGCTAAACTTCATAAATGAAGTGCCATTTATTCAGCAAAACTTCATATGGAAGTTTGCTTCTCGGTAATTCGCCCCTGTTAATTACTAACCTGATTAGTAACCATTTGCGTGAATTTCTATTCAAAAATTCTATTCATAAAAAACCCATTAGAACCCAATTGCAACCGTTATACATCAAAAAAATCAAGTGAATCAAAATAATATAGACAAACGGATTTTTAAAGAGCCCCGAAAAGAGTTAACGCGACATCATTTCACATAGCAGAATCGCTGATGAAAGTTTGAACGACAAGAAGATAATGAGGAAGAAAACAGAGTGAAAGAAGCGAAGAAGACGACGAAAAAATGGTGATGAATGAAGAACTAAACAAGAAGAAAAAGACGAAAATAATGGTGATAATGTAGAAGAAGCCGAAGAAAACAACAACGACGAGGTAGATGATGCAGATGGTGGTGGTGATGATGGTAGTGATGGTGGTGATGATGAAGATGATGATGATGATGATGATGATCATGATCATGGTGATGGTGGTGATGATGAAGATGATGATGATGGTGATGGTGGTGATGATGGTGGTGGTGGTGGTGATGGTGATGGTGGTGGTGGTGATGGTGGTGGTGATGATGAAGATGATGATGATGATGATGAAGATGACGATGACGATGACGATGATGATGATGATGATGATGATGATGATGATGATGATGATGATGACGACGATGACAACGACGAAAATGAAGAACAAGATGATGATGATATAACTGATGTGTCAGATTCAAGCATAATTTGCCGTCTGGTATATCATTTTATTTTTTTAAACGAACATCGTTTTATAACATTGATGTGATAGTTATAGCTATTTTAAAACTCATTCAATTCAGCATGATTCATCGTCACTTTAATGGTAAAATGTACTTCTCATACCAAGCATTCCCTGCTCTATTTTGTCAGGCAACGAGTCTGAGAATTTGTAGTGTCATTTTATTTATAACTTAAGAATAAACACTAGTTTGGCTTTAGCGGATGGTGTGCTCATTAAAACGGGTTTATGGAATTCTG
Source organism: Amphiura filiformis (assembly GCF_039555335.1). Taxonomy (NCBI): domain Eukaryota; kingdom Metazoa; phylum Echinodermata; class Ophiuroidea; order Amphilepidida; family Amphiuridae; genus Amphiura; species Amphiura filiformis. Next base: position 52,402,168 of record NC_092646.1, on the reverse strand, counting down.
TATACTATAACTAACAGTAGCCTACTACGTGGGTATGTTCAAATTAACATATGGCACACTTCTTTTCTCTTTATACATACTGGAGAACATAATTATTTCTAAATATGATGTCAACATGGTTAAAAGATTGTTTTAGGTGGGGCAACAGATTGCACCGCTTGGATAATAATTAATGTTAATCCAAAAACTGGAAAGATAACCTTACCATCAGGCATGCATGCACGGTACTTCTGTATACCACTGCCCACCACACACTCTTCGTATTTGGCTCCCGTCGCATGATGTCCATTGCGTTTTAATACACACCCTTATACTATAGAGGAGTTCTGATTTTCTGACTTTTTGCCCAGTCGTGATTGTTGGAAATCCAGACTTTTTGAGTGTCCAATGTCGAAAACACGCAACAGAAAATAGTTCAAAGTCATAAATCTTTAATTTAATTTGAGAGGCTCATGTTTTGAACCAATTGCATTTCCAAGCCCTTCTGTTCGTTGCTATATCCCCTGTGTTTATATCCCCGCGTTATTATTTATTCTTCATTCAGATTCGCCTTTACACCCCCTGACACCCCTCACCCACCCCAAACACACCCCATACACCTATACTCAGAGTCAGCCCCAAAGCTATATATGCCCGACACATTGAAAACATCCCTCTCTGAAAGAGAGGAGACCGAGTGCCATAAACATGTGAATCGTACCAGGGGTGTCTCATATCCCTGATCGTACAAACTAAATGCTCCTTGCTAAAAAGTGGAAAAGGGAGGACCTGAAGGCAGAATTCGTCTCATAATAGCAAAGAACCTGGAACCAGGTGTGCTCCACATGATGACCATGATTGCTAGTTCACTTCACACAATATAATAACCCAAGCCACATGATATAGATTCCTCGCAGTTAGAATCAAAATAACCCAACAATTATCCCGCCCCTGGTTTCTGTATATTAAAGGTGAATGATACGATTTAATCACGTGGAGAAATCGCGTTTGTCTGCCAGTCTGCATGTATGTGGGAACCGTGTTATCCACGATTATAATTGTACTTTATTAAACCAATATACCCTGCAAAAATCAAGACTCTAGGTGCTGTTGTTTGGTCAAAATCCGTGATTTTGAATAAAACAATAAAACGCAGGAACCGTCGTTTTATTATAATTACGATGAAATTATTAGTCGAACGCATATAGGCCTACGATGTTCATAACACAGTACGTACATGGCGCGCGGGACGGTGATCTACACACATGCACAACAAAGGACCGTACCATAATAACACGACCGAAGGAGTGATACGTAGCCTATTGGCGACATCGGCGCTGGTAGTAAATTCCAATTTTCTTTGCTTTGCCTTAGTTGTTCGGCTCAAAAATAAAAGGGGATATATCTGACATTTTATGGCAAAGAAATGCTAATCTATTTTGTATGAAAATGTAATAAATTATGGCTTATACAGGGAATTATTCAATCAAAACTATTTCATGTTCTCTGTTTCATTTCTTTTATAAATGACCTCATTAGAGAATGAATTTGGAGAAAACCTTCTGACAAACACTCGCTGAGCAGCAAGACCTTCCCTCTAAGCCTTTAATCCGATAAGCTGATTATCTATTTGTTTTCATGAATTTGAAGACATTCTTTGATGTATTACTGAGCTCAATCATCTGAAATTACTGGAGCGTGAACCACCCAGGCTGGTGGCTCAGCATAGTATTTTATTAACCATGTTAACAGAAGGTTTTCTCCAAATTCGTTTCCTAATGTATATTATCATGATTATGTTTCGAAACTTAGTTTAATCTATTCATAGATGTTCGCTTTAATCTACATTGTGTTGTATAGTATTGTAGACTATAGACTTCTACATTGAATTTCAGGTTTGACCTACGCGTCAACTTCATCCAAAGACCTGCTGTGCTGTTACTTTACAAACCTCATTCCTTTATAACAAAATAATGTTCCCTTAATACATAAGCTACTGTAATAATATACATCAAGACATTTATAATATACAAGAAGCAAAATTGTATGATGCTAAATGAAAACGACATGTATCCCAATAAACAGAAACATGTATTTTATTAAACTTAAAACGTTAAACGAGTTTTTGTTTTTGGTAAAAATCATGAAAGCGGTTTTGAAACGTTTTCTATGAAGAAACACTAAAGCATTAACAGTTGAAACATGCTGATAGTGTAAAATGTTTTTTCGCAAATATTTTGTTAAAACTTATGTTTTGAAGCAACTTTTTTGTGGATCTGAAACAAGCCAGATTTTTCAATAAAAATGAAAAGAATTGGGTACCAATCTTTTCGATACAGCCTGTATGCACTTTCTAAATTCAATTGTCTACATAAATATCTCCCGAGTCACAGCCGTATATCTGATTTCAAGATTGATTTCGTGTCTGTCAAACGTGAGCAAAACGGATCTGATATTGTGTTTGCATGAAGCCAAATGTTTCAACAAACATAAAAATCTACTGGGTACCAATCTTTTCGATACACCCTGTATGCACTTTCTAAATTCAATTGTCTACATAAATATCTCCCGAGTCACAGCCGTATATCTGATTTCAGGTTTGATTTCGTATCTGTCAAACGTGAGCAAAATAGCACACAAATATTACTTGACAGCAATGTTTGTTGCTCCATTATATGTCATAAATACATGCACTATGGACCACAGTAGCCTCATCCCAATAGCATAGTTCAATAACCTCACTGAAACAATAATAGGGCAAAATTTGACCTCAAGTTACAGAGTATGAGTTTTTTACCCAAGTTTTCAAAGGTCATTCAATGAATGTACAAATGTATTGGGGTCAAAGAACTGCACCCTGATAGATGAACATGTTGTGGATCCTATAGTGATGGGACTGAAACGTCTGGGAGATATGCAAAGATGGTGCAAAATAGGTCGACTCAATATATGTGTGCTATTATTTGACTTTAAAGTTTAAGGGCTTGGATAGCGACGTTTGCACAGTATTTTGATTTTTCGAAATTCGCGATATATTAATACAAATTTTATGAGAAATTAAAAAAATGACATTTTTGAAATTTATACAGGTTTCGAATTTAAAAAAATCAACATTATTTGACATCACTCAGAAGAACATTCCTCGTATTCAGAATTCAATTTGGTGTGTCTGATGTGCTCTCAGGCTCCACGAAAATACTGTATAAATGTGGGCGACGGACCCCTTAATTACAGCAATTCTCCTTTTTAAAAGCTACAGATAATTAATGACGAATTTATACAATAAAACTGCTTATGATTCAAGCAATATCGGAGTCAAGGTTGAAAACACCGCGCCGAATGCGAAACTCGAACTTGAAACTCGAACTCGAAACTCGAACTCGAAACTCGAACTTGAAACTGGAACTCGAAACTGGAACTCGAAACTGGAACTCGAAACTGGAACTTGAAACTCGAAACTCGAAACTCGGAACTCGAAACTCGGAACTCGAAACTCGAACTCGAAACTCGCACTTGAAACTCGAACTCGAAAGTCGAACTCGAACTTGAAACTCGAACTCGAAACTCGAAACTCAAAACTCGATCTCGAAACTCGAAACTCAATAAAAAGTAACACTCGAATTTCAGGAGATGCAAAACTTTTTTTGCCTGCAACTTGACATTTCGCCGATTACTTATTTTGACTGGGGATAGGGGAGGGGAGCGGGTAATTTCCACATGCCTTTGATACCATGCTGTTTTGGTGGGCATTTAATGTTATTAAAACGCCTTACCAAACCCCCAAATTATAATAGGCCATGTATAAAACGTTTTAAAAATGTTTTGTTTTGGAACTAAGATCATTATGGCTCATATAGTACAACAAGGCAGGAGATGACACCACCCCTTGACGATGTTGCGATCTTTGACACATTTTCCGATGAGATGATCACCCGGGGATAATAGTATGATCATTCCAATGTTGTTGAAATAATATTACATGCGGTGTCATATTGTGAGGAATTATGTGGTTGATATGTTGTACCGCCTAGTGTCATCGCCCGATATCTTCATGTCAGAAATCGCCATGGTAGGTTGAATCCACATTCACGCATGGCCATTTTGTTCCGACCTGCTTTTTGAGACGCATAAGGGGCCGAGGGACATCCGACTATTGACAATAGCCTGGTGACTGACCTCTGTAGATATCAGTGAGCATGGTATACGCCATGACGTCATCTGGTTTTAGACTGTCTCCACCAGTGGCCTACGCTGCGCTATAATTCGGTACATGTAAAATCAGAATTTTTGTATGTTTTTGAGCTCAATACGCATGGTTCTTTCTCAATACGTAAGCTAACGACCATCATATTCTTTCAACACATATATTCAAGTGCAAGCCTTGAAATTGGCTTCTTTAGAATAAAAAAAAATACGGGAGATATTCATCATTTTCTACCCCGTCTGAATATCAAATCGTGCATAGCACATACATGTGTATCGATCCCGGGTATTGATTTTAGTATCTCTGCTGTACAATGTAATTATTTACCAAGCGATGTCGGTGTGTACCGTGTATGGCTTTGACATAAATGGTTGGGTTCGAAAGCCCAATAATATGGTTATACATGTATGGTGGCTCCAAAAGAGCCGTGGAATCATCTGTGCATATACTTCGGTTTTTGCTGTGAAAAGCTTCGTTTTGTTTTTATGGACAACGAGTACAAATGGGCTTGAATCATGAATGACAATACGGGCCCTAAGTGTAAAGTGTACATTATTTGACAGGTTATTTACACCTAGATATTTTCAAATCTAAAGTAATGTCTTTTTCCACCTAAAAGTCATTCTTAACAAAGGTATAGATCATTGTCGACCTGATCATGGATATTACGAAACCTTGAGGAAGTCGAACGTCAGCAAAAAGTGCGTTTGTAAATTTGAAAACATTGATTAAGATTTGGGAATGTACCGAATGTCATCGCATATTAAAGGTCCCTCGGTAATTTCGCTGACCTGAACCGTGCTGAACGTTAAAATATCCATGTTTACCCCTTTTTCTCTGCTGGTTGCGGTTCCACCTTTGTGTAACACGTTACGCAGGTGCGTACATATTCATACCAAACATTAATGTATTTTATTATGTATTGTCGTAAATTTATTTGTCAGAAAAATACCGACAAATATATTGTCCCAAAAGTCATGAAATTATTTCGATAATTTCTTTGCGATTTGTGAACCTCGGCGAGTCCAACTCCAGGGTGTAATTTGAGTTTATCAAATCAATAAAAGGTAATGGTCCGAGGCGAGACAAACCTGCAGCATTTTTCCCTAAAATATGTATCGAAATATGTATTTCTCTGTGCAAAACAAGACCTGTATTTAACCCACACTATGATCCACAACATGCTCATCTATCAGGGCACAGTTCTTTAACCCCAATACATTTGTCCATTCATTGAATGACCTTAGAAAATTTGGGTACAAAAACTCATACTCTGCAACTTGAGGTCAAATTTTGCACTATGAGTGTTTAATTGAACTATGCCATTGGGATGAGGCCATTGTGGTCCATAGTGCCAACTGTCATTCGCCAAGAAAAATGGGCTTTTCCATTTAAAATCCACACTACCCCTGTGAAAGATTTGGAAATATCTTCCATAGGGGGAGTATGAATTTCAAATGGACTAAACATATTAAGCAGCTCCATTTGAATTTCATACACCCTCTGAGAAAGATTCAACCTGAATCTTACACTGAGCAATTGCCCGGAGCAATTGCTGAAGGAGGGTGAGTTTCAAATGGAGCTGCTTAATGTGTTCATTCCATTTGAAATTCATACTCCCCCTATGGAAGATATTTCCAAAATCTTCCACAGGGGTGTGGATTTTAAATGGAATAGCCCAATTGAGTGTACAATAGCTGATAATTATTTTCGAAAGTTGTCTTGTGTTTGTCCTGTAATAAATCATTGCAATTAATTTCTTTTGGTATAAATATTTTGAGTGTTATTAGTTATATTGAATAAATATTCAATTTTAATGAATGAACTATCACACCGCTGATGACAGAGTATGGTTACACCTTTTTTTTGTGCACCTTCACACTTTTCTACTCATCTGTTTTTTAGAAGTCTCAAGATCATGTAATTAGATGTTTGATATGAATAATTATGTAACTATGCCTTTTCTACACTGTTGTTGTTGTCACGAGCTCGCTGGTTGCTAAGTAACGCGATTACTGTTGCCAATTCGTTTTCTAAGAAGATCGTCGAACATGACAAAGATTGTATTGCCCCTCATCTCTGTTCTTGATCGTGCCTTGCTCATTGTTCTCTGTAATGCCAACTTTTATATATCCACCTCCTGTATATCATTGTTTTATTATCATTATTTATTTGGTTATTTGTTTGTTTTATTTACTTGTTTGTTTCAGAGTGCAATGGATAAATCCTTCTTAGGGGTCCCCTTACAACCCTGGGCGAACAGTGCTGACAACTTTGATGCCGAAGCCAAGAGATTCCTAAAATGTATTACAACTACACAGGTAATCATAAAATGAAGCAATACCGTAAAAACTCGATAGTTAGTATATGTGCTTACTATCGAGCGCTTTTGAAAACATGAAATTGTACCTACCAGCAAACACAAAACGTTTTCGACATCATTCGCAAAAAGGTTATAAAAGGTTGTCAGAAAACGTTTAAATGTCGGGTTATATAAAGGGTATATTAAGAGTATAAAACGTTTTCATAACCTTAAAAACATTTTTGATAATCTACTGCTCAGCAAACAAAAATGTTTTACATAAAACGTTTAAATGTCGGGTTATATAAAGGGTATAAAAACGTTTTAATAACATTCCAAAAACATTCTTGAAAACTTGATACAAAACATTCTAAACAGAATGTTATTTTGGGGTTGAAAAAATATTTTGCGACAAATGTTTGCCCAAAATATTTGCAATAACGTAAAAACGTATTCATGACCTTTATATAACCCGACATTTAAATGTTATTAAAAGGTTTTGAAAAAAACATTTTAAGAACATTTCTGTGTTTGCTGGGTTCAAATATTTTAACACAATGTTATTTAAGTATTGACAAAATATTTGGCAAAAATGTTTGCAAAAATAGTTTAAAATAACATTTTTGAAAACATTAAAAAATATTGTTGTAGTGTGTTTTCATACAAAACGTTTTAAAACGTTATCATGACCTTTATATAACACGACATTTTAATGTTATTAAAACGTTTTTACCTAAACCAAAAGCCAAAATATAACTTATTTAAAACGTTTTTGTGTTTGCTGGGTCCCAACTTAAAGTCCGGCATTTCACCAACTGAGCTATGGGTTGAGACACACATTTGTAGGTTTACTTGTTCGTCTATAACTAGTGTATCGATGATTTACTCAAAACCCTTTACACTTTTGTGGATGGGGCTCTTCATGTTTGCATGTTTTAAAAGCGCTCGATAGTAAGCACATTATGCTAACTATCGAGTTTTTACGGTAAATTAAAACATAATCGTGATTATGAAAACTAAAACGTGAAAGACTTTGAGGAGTGCCTGTGGAGTGAAATGTAACTAAATTTAGGTCAAAGAAACAGTGAAATCACAAACCACCGGGCACAGACTCAGGGTTTGCAGGTGAAACAATTACTTTCTTTGCAATTCGGCAAAAAGTCAAAATGTATAATCGGCAAATCAACAACCTTTTGTATTTTGTGAAATAGGTGAAGGTTAATAGAGTCAAGTTCATTCAGAAGGTCAATAAATAACACAGCGCCCACGTTGTTTCCCTTCAGCGAACGTTTAAAGCTGCACTCCATGTCGAATGGTAATGGTCTGTCAGTGATTTTCACATTATCCTGTCAATTTCTCCGGGCATTTTCAGCAATTGGCCTAGGCCCAGGCCCGTACGCAGGATTTTTTTGGGGGGTGCTGATTTTGAAAAAGTGGACTTTTTTTTTTTTTTGGGGGCGAATTTGTGAAAAGTGGACTTTCTTCCTCAAATTTGGACCTTTTTTGACCAAAAAAGCGTAAAAAACATGATTTTTTTGATCGCTACGCTCGCAAATTCTGAAATTTTGGGACTTTTGGTATACATTTGCAAATTTGGGGAGGTGCGGTCGCACCCCCCGCGCACCCCCCCTGCGTACGGGCCTGCTTATACGCACGCATATACCAATGTATGACTGCATCAACCAATGAAATGGTGATAGATACACGTAAAATAAAATACGTGTTGTAAAATAAAAACGATATTGATCTCTCTGCTTCCAATTTTAGGATAAGGTCGCATGTCACAAATAGGTCACCCAAAAATGGAGGAGCCGTAACATGAAAATGCTTTCTTCCCACTTCAAGTATGATTTATTCTAAAAGTATGATACCTATTTTAGATAGTTTGGTGTCATTTTGTAGATAATTATGTTCTTTGTCAAATACAAAAATCCCCAAGTCAATTGGACAATTACTTTGAGAGTTATACTTCAATATGTAACATGTGTCAATGGAGGAGCCGGGGCGGGTGAGCCGGGGCGGGTGAGCCCCATAGGGTTGTACACAAAATTGTGAAAATATGGCAAACTTCAAACCTTTGTATCTTAAAAAGTACAACTAGCATGGACCACAAATTACACATATATCATCCTGGATTGTAAATCTACCTCATAGTAGATCAACTGAAACAAAAGATGTAATTAATTAATTGCCTAATTAATTGCTAATTAAGACAATTTTCCCTATATGTTACTGTACAAAGTATGCACATAATGCTCCGACATTTCTAAATGGCCTATCTCTTGCCTGAGTCACCCTGCTTATTTAAAAGTACACATATTTTTAAGGAAATTTGATGAGGAATTCAATTTTGCTATTAGTTTTAGTGCCAGACATGGAGGAAAAAAGTTTTGATTGATAATGTCATACAAATTGTAAAATTATTTTACAATTTTTGACCACCCTGTATGTTTAACGCAAGGGATACCAAACTCTTTCTTCCTAATTTGTTTGAAGGGCCCATGTAATGTCTTTCTGAATCCATATTTATTTTGAGCTACATAGCTTTCATAAAAAGAAAATATGGGGTTTACCATGACAATAAAGATGCTAATTTTGTTGATGTTCCACCCTGTATATTTCTTACCCACCCTGTATTATGATGTTACACTTTGTTGATTTGGCATCCTTGTAATATAAGCTTTTCAGAAATATATACTTTTAATGGTCTAAAATGTATCCATTAAAAGTTGTATTGAAGTGAATCAAAATTGGTGATATTTTTATCATTTAACATTATGTTACACAAAAGATGACCAATTCATGACATGCGACCATAAAGATAAATTTTTCGTGAAAAAAGTTCGCGATTTCAGGTAATCCTAATTTTTTTTACCTCTACCCCCCCCCCCCCATGGCCCAATTCGCTGAGAATGGGCCTTAAGGGAAGCACGATTTAATTTTCGGGGGGGGGGAGTTTGGATCTGGCGATTCTTCTTCTTTTTTTTTGTTGCACCTTTATAACCGAAGGCGTCGAAATTGTTTTTTCTTATCAGTGGGCAACATGTTTTTTTTCAAAGAAACTCCCATGCTCCCTGGAAATCAAACATTGCGCCTCTGGTATTAAGTCCTGCATCATAAAATAGACCTTCAAATAGGCTAGGCCTACTTCAAATTGATCTTGTTTCTTTACGTGACCTTACAAGGACACAGCGGTTGCAGCTGTCATTTGCATTATTATTATGATCAAATTCATAATTGTTCTGATTTGCTATTATTGCTTTCTATAAATTCAATCAGGAATGGGATCAGACAAATTATGACAAATGTGTCAATTTCCAAGTTTCTAATTGAAAATGAGATCATACTGAAGATATAGACAACATGTGACCTGATAAGGTCATATAGATTTGTTAATAAAAATCCCTTTAAAAGGGAGATCTTGGCCTTGGAATACCCAAACTTAATGAAATATATCAAAAAATAAATCCCGGGAAATAAATACAGGAACAGACATTGCAGTAGGCTAAATAAAAGTATAGACCTATATTAATATAAATGTTCTTGTTTACAAACGGTTTGGCTGGTCCATGCGGAGACACACTTGGGTCTTCATGGGACCAGGCCTAAGGTACCCGGGCTAAGACATGCAACGTTCATTCAAAGAGTGTGCAAGAATATTGGTGTTAAAGAACTGTGTACTGGTATAGATGATCATGTTTGAGGTCCCAGTATCTCTGATCGAGAAGATAACTTACCCTTCCCAGAATCCTTTGCAGCATGATACATCACCTCATTTCATCAAATGACAGGGGGGCGGACACTCACTAAAAATCGGCCACATTGACCCCCATCTTTCAACTCCCGCTCACCCAATGACCCACTTTTTTGTTTTACTAAACTCCCTCTCACCAAATGACCCTCTTTTTTTTAGTTTTCTGTCACCAAAAGACCCCTCTTTTCAAGAATATGAGACCAATTTGAAAATTCTCACCGAATGACCCCGTTTTTTTTCATTAATTTTCTTCAAATTTTTCAACCAAAAAAATATAAATTTTGATGACATTTTGGGAAGGAAATTTTGTATCAAACACAGATATTAACCAAGAAATAAACATATTTTTGGACTGTGCTCTGTTCATTGAGATACTTTTTGTGGGACTTTTTTTTGTCACTATCGACCAAATGTTAAATATAAATAGCAAGAAGGCCTACAGAAAATTGAAATGGAAGCAATGCATTGGGTGAAGTTTAAGATCTATATTCTCTGTCTCGTACTTGCCCAAGAGGTTGACCTTAAAACAAGGACAACACGAACAGTTGTTGTCTGCATAGCTTCCAAATAAATATATGACACATCACCTCACCTGACACCTTTATTTCATCTACAATTTACTTTTAGTATCGCTATTATTATCCAATTTATCACTAGCGGTTTATCTCAGGTTGTGTCGGTAGGCTGCTGAGACTAAAGTTTATACTCAGGTCGAATATGATTTATTTTTAACCTTGTCTATTGCCTTATCCAAAAACGATTTGTCATTTAGGGGCGCAGTAAAATTTGATTTCCAGGGGGGGGCATGGGAGTTTTTGAAAAAAAAAAAAAACTTCGCCCACAAGTGACAAAAAAAATCGCATCACTGATGAGTAAAAAAAATAACTTCCCCAACCAACATCCAACTCTGTATAAAGGTATAGGCCCTACATTAAATTTGAAAAAAAAAAGCGGTGAAAAAAAATCGCCGCCCAAGGTGGTAAAAAAAGTTCTGCCGCATGTTCAAGGGGGGGGGGGGGCTTTTATTCATTTCATTATTTCGGCTTAAAATGGACAACAAATCTTCTATGACATGCAGCTACTGCTAATTATGAAGTTCAAAATTATGATTTTGGGTGAAGAATAACTAAATTAAAATTTGACGGAAAGCGTACATTTATGACTTCAACTAGCGCATTATTATGTCCCAATCATGGAAACGCACATTATTTGAAAAACAACAACTTGGAAGCTACACCATTTCCCGTATTTTGTAGGACATACGATTTGTAATGATCTAATTTTAAGCAAGGTATTTTTTACGTGAAAATGTCCCATTTATTTCCCAAACCGCGGACGTCACAGAGAATTTCGTCCTGTAAATGATTGTTCCAGTGGGACAAAGCTGTCTGATTTATTAACAAGGGCTGAATATAGGCTACATTGTCTATTTATTTGCGGAGATGGTACGTGCACCACAAATCAAAATATAGGCCATTGATGTCCTAACACGGTAATGTACGATTTCAATCAAGTTTTAATTTTTGTTATTCTTTACTCAAAATGCTGAATAATAGGAGAGGTTTCTGTCCATTTTACGCCGAAATGGTCGTTTTTGGTGGTTTAACGTGGAGTAATAGCCTAATAAGGGGGATTTTAAATTAAAATGGGCAAGACAAAAAATTGTTGTGTTGCCTAATATCCGACCGACCTGATTTTTGTAAAATCTTGGTCGCATACTATTAGGATAATACCAGTCACAGGGGCGCACCCCCAATCGCCAAAGGCCACAAAGGCTTTGCAAGCACTTGCGGGTGAAAAAAAAAAACAGGTTTGTTATGCTTTTTTAGTCAAAAAAGGTCCACTTTGGGGGAAAAATGTCCACTTTTTCAACATCCGTCCCAAAATAAATCCTGGCCACACCTTTGTCGGTCGGCATAATTGTAGGGATTCTGAAATTTCAAGATTCTTACGATTTTGTGGAATGAAAGAAGAAGAATAACATATCAAAATCTGCAGTGAAATAAATAAATTATTATTTTTATATAAAAGTCATGGGGAAATACTTAAAAATGACGCGTCGCGTTGATCAATTTTAAATTCAACAGAGTATGCAAGATGCCAGCGAACTAAATACATTTTATGAGGGCGCTATAACCTCTGAATTAACGGTCCTCCGGTCGGGCCGATCATCCTCAATTAGATTGAGGCACCGAAGTATTAAATGAGTGTAAGCCTACAGTATTTTACGTGACCTTTTCATGTTCCCATCAGGGCCGCTCATTCATATCCTTCTCTATAATCAACATAATATTGTAATATTTTGTTTCGTTTCGTTTTTAATTGTGTTAATGACATAAAAATAATCAGTGGAGGAAAGTGTGTTTGTTTCCTGACAAACTCGAGCGGACTCGAAACATAGGCTATAAAATAAGCCCGACAGTTTCACATTTAAATAGACATGAACATGTGAAGCTCACAGAAAATGATGTTTCTGCACTAATGACTAAAGTGCCATCCAAAAAGAAATTTTTGACGAGGCCCTCATAATTTCGGAGCTACATCTAGAACTAGAACGTTTTCAATTTATTTCTCCCTCATTGAGATTTTGACCCGGCCACCAACTCAACTCAACACAGAAGTTGGTAACCATGTCACTGTGTTACCAAATATCGCGAACAATTTGTATGCCAGTAGCGAGGACCGCGAAATTTCACCGTGAAATCAGCAAAATAGGGGGAGGGGCATTTAATTCGCACTGTCCGCGAAATTTTGATAAAAGGGGTACTAATTGTAGGCCTATGTCAATCTTTAGTGATTGAGGGGTGTTTGAAATTCTAGTTCTAGGGGTGATGCAATAAAATATGTGTACCCCCGGGGTGGTTAAGCATTTTTGGCAGGTCGAAAGGAGGAGTCAAGCGATTTCCGGCAGGTCGAAAGGGGGGGGGCGGCGGCAAGCGATTTTTGGTACAGATATTTGGGGCACCGTTTCTATATTACGCTCTAAAAAGGTGTAGGAACACGTTCAAATATGCATTATGTTATAATATAAGACAATGTTTTAATTTCGGGGCCCTAAATTCTTGCATATGTAAGGAGGGGGGGGCAAAGATGTTTGGCACATCAAAAAAAAAAAAGGTCAACTAGGGGGCACAGGTTTTTGACACGTCAAAGGGGGGAGCAAAGATTTTTGGCACGGCCAAGCGATTTTTGGCAGACCATTTTGTGAATTCACCACCCCGGGGGTATAGGCCTACATGATTATTGCACAGCCCCTTATTGAAAACCACAAAAAATGGGTTGTTTTTGGCCAAATTTTGTCCTCGAATTTGCATGAAAAAAGGGAGGGGGGTAAATTTGATGAAAAATCATTGCAAAGGGGTCTTTGAAATTTTTTGTAAACTGTCATGGTTACCAACTTTTGTGTTAAGTTGGGTGGGGGGGGGGTCCGGGTTTGACTGGAGGAGAGTTATCAAACTCTAGAACATTATGTATTTGCATCATTGGGGTGGGGGTTCTTTTATTCATTTCATTATTTCGGCTTAAAATGGACAACAAATCTTCCTGACATGCAGTTAGGCCTACTGCTAATTATGAAGTTCAAAATTATGATTTTGGATGAAGAATAACTAAATTAAAATTTGACGGAAAGCGTACATTTATGACTTCAACTAGCGCATTATTATGTCCCAATCATGGAAACGCACATTATTTGAAAAACAACAACTTGGAAGCTACACCATTTCCCGTATTTTGTAGGACATAAGATTTGTAATGATCTCATTTTAAGCAAGGTATTTTTTACGTGAAAGTGTCCCATTTATTTCCCAAACCGCGGACGTCACAGAGGATTTCGTCCTGTAAATGATAGTTCCAGTGGGACAAAGCTGTCTGATTTATTAACTTCACAAGGGGCTGAATATAGACATTGTCTATTTATTTGCGGAGATGGTACAAATACGTGCACCACAAATCAAACTAGTGGCAAATGGTGGTCATAGACCACAAACCTAGCTGGGGCATGTTGGTGTTGTGGAGGTATCTGACCCCTACAAAATGTTCCAAAAATGCTCCCCTGGTTATGGGGTTTGTTTTCACCGAGTTTGAGTCCCGTACTCCTAACAGATGTCCAAAAAATTAAATTCTAAGATTTGACCCCAGATGACCTTTGACCTGACCTATGCATGATATACCATAATGTTCCCCTGGTCTTGAGGTTTGTTGTCACCATGTTTGAGCCCCGTACCTCTTACAGATATCCAGAAAATGAAATTCTACGATTTGACCCCAGATGACCTTTGACATGACCCTTGCACAGTGTTCCAAAATGTTCCCCAGGTCAGTAAGTTTGTTGTCGTGAGTTTGAGCCCCGTACCCCTAACAGATGTCCAGAAAATGCATTTAGAAAATTTGACCTCTATATGACCTTTGACCTGACACCTGCAAAATGTTCCCCTGGTCATGAGATTTGTTGTCACTGAGTTTGAGCCCCATACCCCTTGCAGATATCCAGAAAATGAAGTTATAAAGATTTGACCCCAGATAACCTTTGACCTGACCCTGCAAAGTGTTCCAACATGTTCCCCTGATCATTAAGTTTGTTGTCACCAAGTTTGAGCCCCGTACCGCTTACAGATGTCCAGGAAATGCGTTTCTAAAATTTGACCTCTGCATGACCTTTGACCTGACCCCCGCAAAATGTTCCCCTGGTCATGAGATTTATTGTATCGAGTTTGAGCCCCATACTCCTTACAGATGTCCAGATAATGCAATTGTAAGATTTTACCCCTTAATGACCTTTGACCCCAATTCTGTGTGCAAGGTATGGGCACTGGGTAAAGCCGATGCACATGTGTAAGTGACGTCATTGTGCTATGTAATATGTGGCAGAAGAAGCATTTTGGAAGTATTTGGTTAAATACCGGAAATGCCCCTTAATGACTTTTGACCCCAATTCTGTTTGCACCCTATGGGCACTGGATATAGCCGGTACATATGTGCAAGTTACGTAATTGTAGGGTGTAACATGTAGGAAGAGAAGCATTTTGAAATTTTTTGACAGAAGAAGAAAGAATCGGATAGCATTACAGTACCTAGCTGGGGGGTGTAAACCCCCCAGCTAGGTAAATATAGGCCATTGATGTCCTAACACGGTTTTAAAGCCATAATGTACGATTTCAATCAAGTTTTAATTTTTGTTATTCTTTACTCAAAATGCTGAATAATAGGAGAGGTTTCTGTCCATTTTACGCCGAAATGGTCGTTTTTGGTGGTTTAACGTGGAGTAATAGCCTAATAAGGGGGATTTTAAATTAAAATGGGCAAGACAAAAAATTGTTGCGTTGCCTAATATCCGACCGACCTGATTTTTGTAAAATCTTGGTCGCATACTATTAGGATAATACCAGTCACAGGGGCGCACCCCACCCCCCCCCCAAAGGCCACAAAGGCTTTGCAAGCACTTGCGGGGTGAAAAAAAAACACCCCAGGTTTGTTATGCTTTTTCGGTCAAAAAAGGTCCAAAACTTTGGAAAAAGGTCCACTTTCAACACCCGTCCCAAAATAAATCCTGGCCACACCTTTGTTGGTCGGCATTGTAGGGATTCTGAAAATTTCAAGATTCTTACGATTTTGCGGAATGAAAGAAGAAGAATAACATATCAAAATCTGCAGTGAAATTAATATATTATTATTTTTAAATAAAAGTCGTGGGGAAATACTTGAAAATGACGCGTCGCGTTGATCAATTTTTAATTCAACAGAGTATGCAAGATGCCAACGAACTAAATACATTTTATGAGGGCGCTATAACCTCTAAATTAACGGTCCTCCACAGGGGGGGGGGGGCCGGCCAAGATTGGCTGAATTTTGACGTTGTCATTGGTTTTACACGTAAACACAAAAAATGTCTCAAATTATTCCAAAACTGTACGTATGTTATTAAGCACTATTTTATCAGTCTAAATCCGTTGAGGTTCGCCAGTGAACCTCATTGTAAGTACTGTTTTTTGAATGTTTTGTATGAATAACGCACGGTATGTTTATGATATATACCTAAAATTTCCCCCATTGTGTATCGCGGTTCGCTTGGTCTTATATAGGGTGGTGCGTTTAAATGTACACTAGCTGGAAATTGCTTTGTCGCCCTCTGGTATTTGGCCTACGGCTTGACTAAACACAGAAAGTTATTTTCTGCATCTTGAAGACTTAAGCTTTCATTCCATACCGAACTCGACTAATTCTGAACGGATTTTCATAATTTTTTCGCTGTTTTTGTGATTGGTGAGGAAAAAGCTCCTTCCGGCCTTAAATTTAAAGGGACAGAACGTAAACAAAGTCACATGATGGGAGGAAAGAGAGGGAACTCTGCCTCCGATGCTGAACTGGATCGTGTTGTTAAGCTTCACAGTGATGGCAATAGCTTGACAGAAGTGGCTAAGATAATGAATCGCAGCCGTAGTTTTGTCTGTAAGGCTTGGGCCAGGAGATTTCATCCAAAACCAAAGGACCGGAAGCGGAAGCGGAAAAGCATACAATTCTCCCAAATTTGCTGGAAGGCGAGAGAGGATGGAAAAATAGATGCCAAAAAGTTATTGAAAACCATTGGAGGTGCCAGTTCCTAAGCAAATGTATAAATGTAAGCATACAAACATTTGACAATAACATTTAGAAGGTTTCCAATGGTGTAAAACCATGTTATTACTTTGTTTACCAAAAGGTTTAATTGCTAGTGTACATTTAAACGCACCACCCTAGACCTTTTTCCCTCTATCCCACAATGCACTATTCCAGGGGGGTATGACGTAGTTCATCAACCTCATAGATCGTGTGCATCCGATGGTCTTTGCCAGGCCTTTGCAATTATTTTGTCTTAATATGGGCATACTGATTCCATATATGCGGATTATCGTAAAGGCCATCGATGTTACTAATTATGCAATAATTGAATACACGAGTGATGCAGTTACGGAGCGATGCAGAACATCTGTGTAAGAGATTTTGTGTTCGTTTTATTTTCAACTCCGAAAAAAAAGTGAAACGGATGCCGGTAAAATATCACTGCGTGTCCCGTCATCAGTTGTTCACCATTAGGTCTATAAAATGTATGCAAAGTTAGGTTTCAATAACAGGAAACTTTTTGGGTGAATACACCATGTCCATAAGGCATAGAAATGTTGTTTTTGCCCCGAAAGGTATTAGTGACGGTGGCGCCATTATCATCATTATCGGGGATTCCTTTTTTGTGATGAAGGCACCAGTCGAAATGTCCGTATTCCAGAATGTGATGAACATAACTCTGTACTCCCCCGGGGAGATGATGTATTTTGCGACACTCATACCCCCCTGGAATAGTGCATGATGGGAAAGAGGGAAAAAGGTCTATGGTAACGGGTCTCGCCTGCGGTGCATAGGGTCCCGAGATCGAGTCCCGCTCACTCCCGGCTATAGTTTTTTTTTCTTCACATTTATTTTGAATCCAAAAATATTTATTTTTATGTGAAAATTTATACATTCGCTGAGAAATATATTTTGTGCATTTTTTTTCTGTAACGGGGCCAATAGAGCTAAAAACACAACTCAGCACGGGGCGTCCAATGTCCAGGCAGTGTTGCCGTCATATTGTCTGTTTTGTTTACGATATTGGCTGTTGCCACAGTGAATAATGTAGTCCACCATCGTCTGGTCCTCCATTTTCAACGTCACCGGTCGGGCCGATCATCCTCAATTAGATTGAGGCACCGAAGTATTAAATGATTGTACAGTAAAGTTAGGCACCTTTTCGTGTTCCCTTTTGGTCGCTCATTCATATCCTTCTCTATAATTAATATATTGTAATATTTTGTTTCGTTTCGTTTCTAATTATGTTTTATTACATAAAATAATCACTGTAAAGTGTGTTACTTTGTTTCCTGACAAACAATTCGAGCGGACTAGAAACATAGGCTATAAAATAGCCCGACAGTTCAGATTTAAATAGACATGAAGACTGCCGAAAAATGATGTTTCTACACCAAGTGCCATCCAAAACGAAAACTTGACAAGATAACGTTTTCAATTTATTTCCCCCCTCAGTGAGATTTTGACTGGTGAGAGACCAAACTTCAGAACATTATATTATTTTGACAATGTCATGGCACTGATCACAAACCTTGAGTTTTCAACATCACATACTGCAGTTACTGTCCGTTTTCCTATACACAATACACAGTGCTCTCACCATTGACGCGCGACCTTTACAAATAGTGTATGTTAGAAGAATATTGCATTTGCCTAGTTAACATCACTGTGTGAAAAACAACCGGCCAATATTTAAACTATTCTCCAAACTTCTAGCAAATATATTTCTCTAACATGACCTAAAATTACAGCTAGGTTAGATGTTCAGAAATAGTCGCACTTTCGTAGAATATGAGTGAGGGCAAAGCATAGCTAGCTCATAGCTAGCCAACTCCCCGTGTTAATTGAATGGAGATTTGACCGAACATATTGAGCTATATTGGTAACGGACCGCTCCGTTCTGAAGGATGCCACAAAAAAAACGGTACAAGCTACATTTAAACTATTCTATGAAATATAGTAGATATGTCCTAAATTTTTAGCTAATTTAGGTGTTTGGAAATAGTCGCACTTTTGTGTTTTCGGAAGGATATGTAAACGACAGATAACACCAAAAATATGAAGAAATTATTTCCAAACCGTGTTAAGGGCTGGGGTATGAGCGACCTTCAAGTACCGGTATCTGGAGAGGGGAAGCAATGAGTTACTTCAAATCACAGCGGCAGGTAGTGACTGGGCCGCCGAGTGCTAATATATATTTATTTTGGAAGGTTCTTGTTTGTTTTAAATTTTGGGGCGTTTTTCCAAAATTTGATATTTTTGGTGATATTTCAAAAAAGCGACATGCCAAAGACAACTCTTTGGGCACATAGTTTGTTATTGTTATTGCAGTTCTTTTCCACATACCTACGTTAACATTCGATTGGTTGATTTACTAATATTATATATTTTATAACTGCAATTTGGTGTTTTCAATGCGTTTTACACGTATCTTGAAATTAACGCAAATATCTAGTCACACTGCTTTTAGAATTTTTACCTGATCGTCGGCTTTTGCAGGCAACAGAATGCAGATTGGCTCACGATAGATGTTGTATTCCTCTATGTGGTTCACTTATTAGTAAAATGAGTTTGTATTCCTTGTAACAACACACACATTGCCGTCTGGTAACCGGGTCTGGTACTGATTTTGGGACAGCCATAGACTTCAGCGCCGTATCAAATCTCATAAAAACCACACGACTGACGACTATGTGTTTATGTTTCCCGCACGAAAGCTTGTGTCTACATCTATTACTATACTTCTTTGGAAACGTTGACCTTTGACCATTCTTTGTATAACGCCCTGATATGACCTTGATATGTTCGCTTGATTGGGTACGTTATAGCATCCATTTCATTGAGTTCTTAGGACTTGGTCAGTAATACTATACAGGGATACAATAGTTTAACATGGTGTGTGAGCATGGTGAAAGACTCATTATTGATTAGGCGCGGACATATTAAAGGTACAGGTCCTTTGCGTGTATAGCAGAAAATTATAATAGAATGTGTGAATAGAATGTTTGAATTTTGCAACTAAAATACTAACTGCATTCTGCATTATGTATTTATTTATTTATTTAGGCCTATGCCTATTTATTTATTTACTGACTTATTTATTGATTTTATTTATTTGGTATATTAGTTAGTAGACCTAGTTAGTAATATTCCATGATAGGCCTACGTCGGTTTATTATTGATTGTTGGTAACTTGACAACTTGATTGATTGATCGATTGATTGTCATTTCACATTATATTCATAGTTTATAGGCCAATTTGAATACCATCGTATATTAGATAAATAGACCTATCAGTATTGATTTATTCTATTCAGCAATATCAAGGATTAATATCAAACTTCTCATAGCGAATTGTCAGTTGGTTCAGTGGTAACGCAGTAGGTTTTACAACACACAGGTCCCGGGTTCGATTCCCACCTCTGCCTATTTTTTGCAAGGCTGAGAAAAAATGAAATTTCTGGACTGCAAACTTATTTGGCGCGAGATCTGAGCTGGTCCTTTTCTGGTGGCTGTGTCTGTTACAGGCACACTCCCTCTGCATCCAAACCAGGTTCACGCTCATTTCACCTCCCTTAAGTCAACAATCATTATGTTGCTCATTTTCAAGAATGCTGGTTAACAAAAAGCAGGCCATTGTCTCATTTCGTGAACAAAGGTCCACATACCATTGTTTCCTTGCGTTTCCTTTATAATCAGTTACCCAACTGAAGCTGTATTATAGCACCTCATAGCGATATCGCACATATAAAACAGACACATGTGCACAACCAGAGATCCGATTTAATCAGTTGAGCTGTTTCAATGAGTATTATCTTGGTTTAATAGCTTTTAATGGGGTTTAAGTCCTGCAAAGGTCGAGATGAATTCTACTGTAGACATGACTGCATCATGAAGTTTTTAATATTTGTAGAATTATATTTAATACCGTTTTCCTATTACTTATTTTCCTTTGTTTCTTTATTTTAGACATTGTGCAATGATATTCGTGACATTGGTCGAGCTAGTAATAGTGAAGAGTGGCCGTTGAGGGCGTGCTACGATTCCAAGAATGGAGACGGAGGAGGTTGTGTCGTGTACTCATTTGGGTAAATTTGGATTTCAACATGTTTATATAATTTTCTGTTTGCAAATCATCATTGAAAAAGTGAAGATTCGGACACAATAAGAATATCTCGTTCCCAGGGCCGGATTTACCATTGGGCCAGATGAGCCCGGGCCCAGGGCCCCCAAATTTTTGGAGCCCACCAAATTGCTCTGTGCATCTTCCATTTTAGCCGAAAAACACCATGTTTGGGTCAATAATAGGGTACAAAATTGCAAAATTCAACTTCAATTTGGGCTAAAATTGAATTTTTTTTCGGGCGATTCACGCGCAAAATGTCCTGATAAAAATCTATGCTTGTCTCCCCTAAATTGTAATGCTCCCGACGACACCGTCGATCTTATATCAAAATCAAAACTTGGCCACTTGAGTGCACATGCCTTCCTCATGGTGCGTTTGGGGCCCTCCAAATTTTGGCCTGTCCCAGGGCCCCCCAAAAGGTAAATTCGGCCCTGCTCCTTCCGTCCGTCCTAAATATAATATATTTAGGCCCATGGATAAACCGGTATCATATAGAGCTTAGGGACCCCCTCGTATGCGCTCAGCCTCAAATGATCGGATTAAAACTTAACCTCCCGTGGGTCAAGTAAAAAATTCATATTCACCCCCCCCCCCCCAAAATCTTCAAGCCCAAATGATCCTAGCCTAAATTGGCATGAAATGAGCGAAAATGAGCGACACATTTTTTCACCGCGGTCACAAACATTTTATTTTTTAAACAAAGTAATATAATATTACGCCTATTTGATCCAATTATGAGATCGAAATTGTCAATGATTTGCCGTTTTCAGTCTTGTCAAGCTTCAAATACTAATGCTTGTTGCTCACTTCGTTTACTTATATTACTCTGTCTATTGATTACCTCGAAGTGTGGTCTATTAACATGATTAAAGCCATATTATAACATTTGCCCATTTGCTGAATGTTTAAAATTCCTTTTTTTACACGATTAAATTGTACTTTATTAAACCAATATACCCTGCAAAAATCAAGACTCTAGATGCTGTAGTTTTGTCAAAATCCTAGATTTTGAATAAAACGCCGGATTCGGCGCTTTATTATTACGATGGAATTATTAGTCAAACGCATACACGATGTTCATAACACACAGTACGTACACGGCGTGCGGGACGATGATATACACAACAAAGGGTCGCACCACAACATGACCGAAGGAGTGGTACGTATTGGCGACATGTGCGCTGGTAGTAAATTCCAATTTTCTTTGCTTTGCCGTAGTTGTTCGGCTCAAAAATAAAAGGGATATATCTGACAGTAAAAGCTAACATTTTATGGCAAAGAAATGCTAATCTATTTTGTTTGAAAATGTTATAATATGGCTTTAATGAAAGTCTCAAATCTCATAACCTGATATAATAATTCTTCTCTATTCTCTTTCCTACAGACCAGCGATCCCCGGTAGTTCATTCGACGTTGACATAGCCCGACAAGGATGCGAGGTACATGTATTCAATCCCACTTCAAAAAATAAAGTGGATGCCTTTCCAGATAAAAGTATCTTCCCTCATGAATATTCATTAGACTGGAGGGCAGCTACGGTCAGAGGTCCTAGTTCATCACCTTGGATACCAAAGAAATTATCGGGCATCATGGCAGAGTTGGGTCATGATAAGGTAAGTAATAAAGCACTTCATGGAGATTACTTTTGCTATTAATTTGAAATAACGAATTGACAGCTTAATTAAATTAAATTAATTAGCGTTAATTATATCTCACATTTAGGTTTGGTGCTAAATATGCGGTTTCTTTAGTCAATACAAAAATGTCATGATTTTACCGTTCACGAGTTTTATGACGGATAATCACTTCGCATTATGTCCTAGGGCTTTGATTCATGTAACCTATTTTCATATCCCCGTGCAATTTACTATGTGTAGTAGTATAATACTCTGGTCAGGGAGGTATTTTGCTTCGTACGGTAATCAGTATCTAATCTAAAGTGAAGAATATTTTGTCTAACATTGAACATTGAAGCGTGTATAGGGCGAGGTATGGCCTAGTTATTTGATCGATATAATAGATGCGAAATATCACTGAATGATTGTCATTATTTGTCATACCTGTCGATTGGCCAAAAAGAAGTTTTCATTATCAATTGGACCAATCAGCAACATTGTTAGAATAATTTCACCACGCAAAAAAATTGAGGTGAATTATTTGCAAAGCTCCATTCTGATTGGTGATTAAAGTGAAAATATCATGTAATTGACCAATCATAGGCAATGTTAGATCGGCAGGTAGTACTCAGGGGGTTAAAGTTCATTAGTTTCATCAGTTTTTGTTTTGTTTTCTACCCTTCTACAGATCGACATCTTACAAGCAGACTTACAAGGCACAGAATGGAAGATCCTAGAAAGTCTCATCGCAGACAAAACTCTCCAAAAAATCCGACAGCTGATATTGAAAATTCACATCCATTGGGGTGGTTTTGAAGTCCAAGGCACCAATGCAGACATTGCGAGGTTCTGGTATAGTCTTATAAAACAGATGGACTACGCCGGGTTTAAGATTTTCTACAGTTATAGTGATAGGACTAAGGGACCTCAAACTATATTAGGGAAACGTGATTATAACGCCAGTAGCACGTATACACTGGGATGGCTAAATAACGACTGGAGGTAACGACTAGTCTATTTAAACAAACGACCAGAACTATGAAAGGTTCATCATCGTATTCGTAAAGATTCGCCTAATGGCGCACATGTGTTGCCATTGGTTATATTTCTGTCATATACAAATCGAGAGCTCCTGCCAACAAGAATTACGTTTCCGTGCCCTTATTAATTTTGCTGGTGGTATTTTTACAGGAGGGCACTTTTAATTTGTGCATAAAATGCCAGTTATAAATGTCAAGGGAGCCCATAGCGCCATTAGGCTAATCTTTACGGTATTATATTAGATGGGTCATATGCATGTACCAAAAGTTTTATTTAAATATAAAATGGACTGTAAATTATCATATTTGTTGCAATGTATGGCACGACACAAGCGTCATAATACTCACCATTGACACGTAGAGCTCACTGTTGTTGTTAAAACTGCACGTCTAAGATAAATGACGCTTGTGTCGTGCCATAACATAACTTGTTCCGCATATAGCCTACATATAGCCCACTTGACGTTTTGTTGTAAATTCTAAAATTCTAACTTGCCAGGACTAAACTGATCTACCTATAGACCCTTCCCCTTACTTTACATCACATCACACTGGGGGTACTTCCACCACATTCCGCCTTTCGGGTGTCGCAAAACACATCTCCGCTGGTGCCTTCATAAAAAAAGGGAACAACTTCTCTAGGCGTCACTGACATGGGGTTGTCAGGAAAGAAGTTTCCTGTTACTTAAACCTAACTTTTTATACTCTCTAAATTCCTAAGATTTAAAAATAAGTCTAAGAGACTTGTTAGAATGACAAAACCTCTCAGAGACTTAAAATTCAAATCTTTATTAGAGTAAAATTTAAATCCATTAGATTTGAATTTTAAGTCTTTTCAAGGTTTTGTCCTTCTAATAAGTCCCTGGAATTTAGAGAGTACGTTTTATAGATCTGAAGGTGCAAAACTAATGACGGGACATGCAGTGATATACTTCCAGCGTCCGTTTCAGAAATGCTACAAAATACGTAAACATTAATCTCTTACACATATGTCGCATCTGGAATCAAAATGCCCATATTAAGACAAAAATTTTTTTTTGCAAAGAACACCAGTTACACACGATCTATGAGGTTGATGTACTTGGGAATATCCCAGAATAGTGCATGATGGGAAGAAGGGAAAGTAGTGCGATATACAAGAGTACCGTATTTTTAAGAATATGAGCCACAATTAGCAAAGGAGCAACTTGTTAAATCAAACCTAATTGCCTAAAGTGCCTTTAGTAGCCTGAGATGTTCGATATTCTTCCTCCCTTTTAATTTTAAAGTCAAAGCCTTCAAATGATTTTTAAAAGACTTTATAATGTATATAAATTTTGTATAATATTGTGCAATATTGATGAAAACTGATATTATATATTGGTGTATATAACGATTTGCAGAAACTTTGACACTTGTATTGGGTTAAATTTTACCCACATAAATATTTGAATCTTCAGAAAGTCGATATACTAATGAATCAAATATCGTTCTTTCTTTTTAAGAAAACCAAAAACTGCTAAAGTACAGTTGCCACCGCTTACGGTAGGTCGTGTAGAGAGAAGGCCTCTATGATAATATGACATATGTCTGCATTTGGTAGCCTATACCTTCTGTTGTTCTGAAATTAAAACTACAGGTAAAAGACCCTATATACAGTGCACATGGACGAGGAAGTTGTAGGTGCTACAAGCTACATCATATCACAAAATTAAAACAGCAAGTCGAATTTCAATTTTAAAAGATTTTTATATGGTCTGTCATATATACTGCTGCATTCAACCGTAAAACCTCGTCTAAAAGCATATATATATAAACAGGCCGTTGCAACTTATATACCAGCGCAATGCAAAAAGTGAGGACACCGTCGGCTCCCCCGTGTATTATTCGCCGGTGCCATTATCACGTGACTGAAGAAAAATGCTGCTGCCACCACAGAATTAGAGACAGAGAACCGGGACTCGACCGCCATCTTGGTACATTATGAATATATGAATATATAATTACAGAAAAATGCTGTTGCCACCAACGATAGCTAGTGATATAGGCTACGTAAATCGCGTATTTATATAAGGACTTATTTTTTGTCACTGTCCTCACGTCAGTGAACGGAGTTGCAAGTCCCTCGCACTACGTGCACTATTATTCGTCCATGATATAAAGTGCTTCTGATGAAAGCTAAATTAATCCAGGTGCCATTATGGAATTTGAGCAAATAAATTACAGATCTAAGCATATACAAACAAGTATTATTGTAAGACTAATCTTTTGTCTTGGCATATTTACGCATGTATCGTGCTAATTTAGGTTTCATCAAAAACACTATATATGCTTGTAGACGAGGTTTTAAACATTTTAATCAATTTGATGCTGCAGGCATACGGCTCTAATGAACTTGTTGAAGAATCCATAGATCATTTGTTCAATTTTGCCCAGAACCTCTAATGTTATAGGTCTAAGCTTAAAAAGCTTACGGCATAGTTAAATAAAAAGCAATAAATAAAAACTGCTATATACAGATTTTTTTTATATATTGTGTATATGTAATTCTTGTATAAATGTGGATACTTTAAATTATACATTTGAAGAATAAATTAAGAAATACAAACATGATAAAGCTACAAGACAATCAATTGATCAAAAGACAATCTTTTTTTCACGAGGAACTTATGTAGGCAACCAAGACATGGGATGAGGAAGACTATAATTGAAGACCGAATTAAAAGACTAGTTTGCGTCTGACGTCAGGGCAAAGGCGCGGCGTGATTGGTTGCTGACCTGCGCAGTACAGCATCTTTTGTCTGGTTGACAGGACGTCATACGCAAACTAGTCTTTTATTCGGTCTCAAGTATAGTCTTAATTCCTCATCGCATGTCTTTTTAAATTAACACTTGGAAACAACAAGGCCGCAGGGCCGGCAGGTCCGAGGCCGGCGACTCCCATACGACGACTGAACACTCCAAGTGAGTTTCCAATATATAGGCCCCGCAGGGCTAGAAAGATCGGTAAAACGAAAAAGCCCTAATGCAATCTCTTGCCTCTAGATCTGTTACAAAATGCCCACTCATTTTTTTATCTTAAAATTTAGAAATTATTTTCAGCTATGAATGGTAGGAAGACATTGCGGTGTTCACTGTTGTAAAATATCTGACAGCTAGGACAGGTGGCTAAATATTTCTACTTTTCTTTTTATGCACTGACTTGGCTGCTTCATTGCTTCGTGGTATCCAATTGAGGGAATCATTTACATTTCCCCCTAGATGACCTTTGACCTCGAGGGGGCCCTTCAAAAACCACCCGGTCAACAGGCTTTTTCCGATACCTATCCATATCCGAAATGTCTGATCGATGCGTCGAAGCGTGGCGAAACGTATAGCCGGACAGACAGACACACCCCCACACACAGACTTCGCCAAAATGTTCACAATTAAGAAAAATAATAGAAAAAAACAATCATCATTTTTCACGAAATTGTGTGCGGAAATCTGCATTGAAAGTATAGAAACACTGATCTTTTAAATTTTAGCCATAAATGCAAATAACGGATCATCGAATCATAATTATTTTAGTCAAAAACACCAATAAATCACAAAGTCCTAATGATGTCACTTTGATTGCCTGTAGCATTGGAACCGGAAGTCGAATTTGAAACAAATAAAAAACACATCTAAGCTTAAAGTCTACTATTTTTTAAGGAATAATCTAATATTGCAAATTTTGCCACTATTTGACATTATAGTTCTTGGATGTATCACCTTAATCGCAGTCTGGTGTGATTCGTAAAAATGTTGATATTGTGACGGGACCGAGCGGCTAGGTACTTAGCAAGTGGTTTTATAGGTGGGTTTGCCGGAGCTAGAATCCGGCTACGCACTGGGGGAGACTGTGATGGACCTCAAAGAAAACTGCAGTGACACCTCGTTTTACTTCAACAATGTATACTGATTTATTCGTGGCACTTGTCTTATCTGTATAACATACTACGGGCTTCCAAAATATACTTTATCTCCACAAAGTAATACCATCTCACATATCAATCAACACTAGCTTTTAGAACGGTCCGCACCAGAGTGAATAAGAAAAATGTGTTAATATAATTATATAACATGCAAGGCCTATAAATATCTAAGTTATTTAGTACAAAATGAAAATTTGGGCATAGTGGTCCCGCGAAGCGCCATGCTAATATCGAAGTATCATCACAAAGTTTGACAAATATGATATAAAAACACAACTTCCTATTGGCATACGAAAAATTGGGCAGCATGGCCCCACGCGGCGCATGCCAATAGGTATAATACATGCAAATGACATATAGTATGCATTGGCACATATTAATATTTTAACAAATACCAGTTTTTGAACGCAATTGAAAATTTGCATATAGAGGCCCCTCTCTAGGTGCCGACCAGATTTTCAACAATACATAAAAGATGACATATGTATGTATCTTTACGATACATGACGTATGTATCCCTATGCATCATTACTCTTAAAATTACGACATAAAAAACAATATAGATTTCAACAGACTATGTGTTATAAACAATAGCACCA
The DNA here is from genome assembly GCF_039555335.1 of Amphiura filiformis. Lineage (NCBI taxonomy): Eukaryota > Metazoa > Echinodermata > Ophiuroidea > Amphilepidida > Amphiuridae > Amphiura > Amphiura filiformis. The sequence goes on along the minus strand of NC_092646.1, from coordinate 52,374,013 downwards.
TACAAACCATTAGGCCCTACTATACCATTAGGCCTTGTCACTACCTCCATCACTCAGTATTTGGATTGGTCAACTACTTCCATCACTCAAAGCTCAGGCCCTCCATCACTCACAACTGGATTGGTCTACTACCTCCACCACTCAAAACTCAAGCCCTCCATCACTCAAAACTCGGATTGATTAACTCCTCTATCACCCAAACTCGGATTAGTCAAACTCCTCTACCACTTAACTCGGATCGGTTAAACTCCTCTACCACTCAACTCGGATTGGTTAAACTCCTCTACCACTCAACTCGGATTGGTCTAACTCGGATTGGTCTAACTCTCCTCAGAATACCCGCAGTACCAGGGCACCAGCCCACGTTGCACCAGGGCACCAGCCCACGTTGCACCAGGACACCAGTCCACGTAGCACCAGGACACCAGTCCACGTAGCACCAGGACACCAGTCCACGTAGCACCAGGACACCAGTCCACGTAGCACCAGGACACCAGTCCTACCCGACGTGTTCCTCCTCTCTACTACCCTTAACTCGCCAAATACTACGCTCCGCAGTAATTAGGCCCCCAGACCTCCTCTCTCTACATTCCCCGATGATGTGTCTTGGGCTGCGCCACGCTACTGCATGGGCCCCTTGGACCTTCTCCTCTCTTATGGATCCGTGCTACTACCTTTTGATCCATTGCCTCTCTCTTTCATGCACTGAAAAGCAAACATACACGTGCACGTAACCACAATATAACACAATCATGTCTGTTGAAATCACATATAATAATGATAAAAATATACCATATCATCTTACCAATAACTTTCCGTGAGCACTCAACATTCACATATAAAAATAAAAATACATGAATATTTAAATACACTTCACACAATTTATAGGCCTAAATAAGATCATAGGCCCTGCACACGACATGTCTTGTAATAAAGACCTAATTAATTTAAAATAGTATCTGGGTGTGACTTGCGTGAGTTTCACATAAATACTTTGATCCAAATGTTAAAGCCTCTATGATTTGACAAAATGTAATTTCGTTATTAAACAAATGCTTTTAGCTGAGGCTACAATGTTTGCATACTAATAATCATGAATAAGGTCAAAAGTCAGACAATATAAATAAACACATAATAAATTGTGAAAAGTGAGAAGAGAGTGAGAGTATTATTTTCCAAACGAAAATAATACAACGCGAAAATATAATAATCCTTATTAATATTATACGCAACTCGCCATCTCAAATAATTAATTAAATCCAAAAATCCGAAATATATTCGGGGAAAACCCGAGTAATTGACGCAATTAGTGCATGTACATGTATATGCGCTACTTAGTAATGCGCTGTGCGGTACGTGTACCTTTGACCTCATTGATATGCACACTCTTGCACGTCCGCCAAGCCCGGGCCGCCAAGCCAGCAATAATGGAAACCAAATAAATTTAATTACAAAATAATCTAAGATAGAAGAACTAAATCAGTCATTTCTCTCTTTCCGCTTCACCTAGAAAATTCTGTTATATACCAACATGAGCAGCAAGGAATACCATATTGTTTAGAACATATGATTTTGAAATACGAACACGATAAAGCATGATTTTGGGGGTGAATTTGTGGCCAAAACGACAAGAAATGTGCAGGGATGCTATGCTTTCCGTATACACGCACACGGAAAATAAAACAACGAAGCATCACCCGAATTGCTCACACAAAAATTGCTCAAACACATCCTAAAATTAATTTCACGACTCCCAAATCACCTCTACGTGTTCCATACATAATAATCTAAGTGAATTTGGAATGATTTAATTCCCAGAACCATTTATAATAATAAAAATAATAAAAGAATAACGGAAGAACAAGAGAAATATAATTACCTAGAACGGTCCGCACCAGAGTGGGGAAATTTCCACTCCGGCGGGACCGCGTGGTAAGCAGCCAATCAGCGCGGCTCCTTACCAGTTAATTGATTGATTGATAATGACGTAATGCAAAACGAATTTAAAGGTGCACTACGTGATTTGGATAATAAAATTAAAGGATACTAAATGATAATATTTAATATTTCGAATCCCGTCACAATATCTACGTCGCGGAATAAGAGTTACCATTAATTTTGGTGGAATGCAAGATCACCTGAAACGGAATTTGCTCAAAATCCTCGATTCGCTACTCCGCTGATTTCATAAAAAATATTTACACTTCGGTACAATGTCCATTTTCTATCACGCACTGAACGCAGAGGTCAAGTAAAAAAGGCGATGTTTCAAACACCGCTATTAATTTTGTTTATGTAGCAGTCCAAAGTTCTTTTTGCAACATGGATGAAATCAGTAACGAACCTAAACTGAGAATATTTCTTTGGGCAATACCGAGATCTTTGGCAACGGTCTTCACCAAGTGTATGAGCTTCGCTGAAGGGGTAAGTCCATCCATTAGTGGCCTATCATTATTACTGGTCATTTAACAGCATTTCTGATTGGTTGATAACTTTAAATGCTCACTTCAATTGCCAATTATGACTGGGCTTTAAACTATTTATAGTCAAACTTGCAAAAATGGACACAATATTCATTTTGGCCAATCGGTTGGTAATTCTCACGGGGTTAAAAATGAGGTACGCTGCCTCCAAATTGATGTCAGCTCTGACCATGCTGACCCTAACTGTGAACACTGAAAAGACTAGTGGACATCAACAAGTTCCTCGTCAGATATATTCAGAAAAATAGTGAGCCAAGTTTCTCATTATTCATTATTTTCACAACTTTCATTTAAAAGGAATCACATTGTCTCAAACTATAAAATAGAGATACTATACTAGGCAACATATCTAATTCTCGATCATGAGAGCCAACTTGGTACGCACAGGTATTGTGACGAGCGTACTTCGCAAAGACCGGCGCTTACGGCGCAAACACAGCTTCTGAGAATGGACCAATCACACTGCTATGCAAGGTCAAGGTTCGGTCATGTAGGTCACAAGATAGGTAGGAAGCGAGATCATGCCACACCTTACCTTCAAGAACTTCACTGGCTACCGATTCGTGAACGCATCACCTTCAAGATCATGGTTTACATCTTTAAGTGTTTACACGGACTCGCTCCACGCTATTTGTTATCTTGCCTGCATTTGTACCATCCAGCACGATCAAGTCTCCGTTCAGCATCTGATGCCACTCGACTAAGTGTACCAAATACCAGACGCCATCTTCATTCTGCTTCAAATCGCACTTTTTCATATACTGCCCCCAAAACATGGAATGCTCTCCCAAAGTCTGTCAGAAACTCTTTAAGAGGTCTCTCAAAACTCAGTTATTTATGCATTAATTATCGTTTTATTCCATTTTTCCTGTTGTTCATGGTATTCCACGCACTGACGCAGTACACTGACGCAGAAGGTACTACATCCTCTCATTATCGAGAATTAGTTATTTTGTCTAGCAGTAGTCCTATGTAGACATACATGGTGTTGATACAGTAAAAGAGCCGAAACCAAAACAATTAAAATCAGTCAAACAATCAAACAAACAAATAAGCAAGCAATGAGATGATGAGTTTCGTGCTTAGCAAGTTCTTCAGAATCCTTGACTAAATCTATTGTGTGCAAAAAAATTAAACCTGCAATAAATGTCCATTTTGTTTTAGGTTCAGATCATCAAGGAGCCCATAATGTCAGCTCATGTCGTCGGTCCGGACTCCATCGCAGCCAAAAATGACGAATTTCAGAAGACATTCGCTATGTTTGAGGAAGTCATTCCTTCTATCCCAGAGTCTCAAGCGGCCAAGATGGGTTTAGCTTTCGACGCTAACAAAGCTTCGTTCCAGTGGGTCAAAGAGATGCTAGAGTCACCATTTCCTGGAAAGTCCTTCGTTTTTGTCCATGATCAAGTTTTTAGTTTACGAAACAATTACGGCAACATTCCACGAGGTTTTAGGCACACATTTCTTATACGTAATCCGTACAGGCTATTTCAATCATGGAAGGCAACGATGGTGAAACTAATGCCATCGTTTATTGACAAGCCATTCACAGACTTGCCGAAGTACTTGCTTCCTGCAAAGTTTGGTTATGGCGAACTATACGATCTTATGGTCCATGTGCAAGAGAAATCAGGTCAATCTCCAATCGTCATTGATGCTGATGATTTACAAGCGAATCCAGCGTCAGTTCTTCGACAATATTGTCATCTCCTGGGAATGGAGTTCAAAGAGTCAATGCTACAATGGGAAGCTGGAGATGGGATCGTCAACACGTGGATCGCGAGTAAGTCGTTTCTGCAAGGAGGGAGTAAGATGGAAGAAGGCGGGTTCTTTGTAGATGCGTTTAAGAGTACGGAGTTTCATCCTATTAAAGAATTACCATCTCGAGAACAGATTGATCCTGATCTCCTACCAGTGATCGATCAATGTATGCCCATTTATGAGAAAATGTATAGCATGCGAATTCGGCCATGATGAATGATTGGATGAATGTGGTTGTGTAAATTAACTTACCTGTCATTGGAAGACTACAAAATAAAGGCTTCAGAACAGTATAAATGTAAAATAAATGTCATACAGGGTGTCTCAATAAAAATAGGTTCTATGGAAAGTGGTGCATAACTTAAAATATCGGCAGTAAAATAAAAATTTCTTTAAGATTCAAAAACCATGAAGTGTCTGCTTATTAATGGTCCAAAAATGATCCCAATCCCATCACGCGTCACTGAGATAATTAAATTGGTACAAATAGACACATTTTTGGACCATTCCAATGGGGTAATACACATTAACAATAATGATGTAGTTTATTATAAAAGAAATACAAGGAAACACCAAGTGTTGCTGAGTAGGAGTTCAAAATCAATCTCCCAAAGAATGTTTTTCACATGTTTCTCTTTGGGTTAAGGGCTCGGATAGCAACGTTTGCACAGTAATTTTTGTGGGAGCTGAGAGCACATCAGACATATCGAATTGCATTCTGAATACGAGGAATGTCCTTCTGATATCAATTTTTGTTTCTTTTCTATTTTTTGAAATTCGCGATATAACACACATTTTATACAAATTATTAAAATTTGATATTTTTTTGGTATTTTTGATATTTAATTAATCAGTAAACTTCATAAATCTAATGATATGTACTTAGTGTATGTAGCTGGGATGAAAAGCCGACCATCAATTGACAATTTTAACCTTTCATATTAAAGATATCGAGTTTTTCCCCAAAAAAGACCCAATTGTTTTTTGTGTTTTGTGTTTTGGGGAAAAAAATCTTTATCTTCAATATGAAAGGTCAAAATTTTCATGATAAGCAGCTTTTTGTCCCAGTTACATACACTTTTAAGTAAGTATATATCATTAAATTTATACAATTTACTTCGAGGAATTTCTAAAATATCAATTTTTAATCATTTGCCATAAAATGGCATTATATCGCGAATTAAAAATAAAATGATATCAGAAGGACATTCCTTGGTTTTGAAATGCAATTCGATAAGTCCAATGTGCTCTCAGGTCCCTCATACGTGAAAATGTCGCTGTTCATACATTTGTCAACCAACAGTAGGGCTGAACTTTATATTGAAGTGGCTGAAATATTTGAATCAAAAGAAATTGGTTCCCTCAAAATGAAAACTGATCAGGCAAGTTATCTCCTACCTACATGTAGCAACACTGGGAGTTAAGGTTTGACACTATTTCAAACTACTGCGATTTGGTAGTTCACATCATATTGCGAATGGTAGTGAGCTTTGGTAAAAATTGCATTGATATTACAGATGATCTTTTGTAGGTCCTGTGGTTCTCGAGTTATGTTGTAAAGAGGGATGAAACAACATCACTTTTGTTTTTTGTAAAACGTACTTAACTCATTAACATCAATAAATCAAGCAACGTTTCAAAGTATGAAGTTTTGCAAAACATCAAGGTGTTGATATATTGATTTAGATAATGAAAATCGATCTTTTGGCTGTTTCGGCCAACAATACTTAGTCAACCTTTAACTTCATTAATTTCTTCCTTTCGAAACTACAATGCAGCAAATTATTGTTAATGTGTGTTGCCCCATTGGAAAGGTCCAAAAATGAGTCTATTTGTAGTTTCCCAATTATCTATAGAAGACACTTCATGGATTTTGAATCTGCAAGAAAGTTTTTATTTTACTGCTGATATTTTAAGTAATGTCCTCCGATCCACAGGCCCTATTTTTATTGAGACACCCTGTATAATTACTGACCTTGTAAGAATATCAAATTAATTAAATAATTATTTGTAAATGGATGACCAGCATTAACATCACAATAACTCTACATAATATATCAAATTAAAGAATATCCGCGAAGGTGTGCAAAAAAGTTTTGAAATTTGTGTATTTCAATTCAGAATAAATTGTAAACTATCATGACCACATTTTGAATCAGCATGAAAAATGCATTAAATGAGTACAAACAAACCTAGTATTGGTTCAGCGGTTCTTATGATAGCTCATGATATTTTGAGAAAATATCTTAAAACTTTTTATGTTGAAGCATATGGCTAGCACGCAGGTTAATTCCCATTTGGTCCAATCTCATTTGGTCCAATCCCACTTAGTCAAATCCCATTTGGTCCAATGCCACTTAGTCCATTCCCACTTGGTCCAGTTCCCGCTTGGTCCAATCTCTTTTGGTCTAATCACACTTCGTCCAAACCCACTGGGCCATGTCCCACTTGGTCCATGTCCCACTAGGGCCATGTCCCACAAAGATAAAAGATTTAGAACAGAAAAGCAGATTTTCAGAAAGATGAAGTTAACGTTTTGCATGCAAGTGAGTAGGGGGGTCCACATTTTGGGAATTATCTTAATTGTACATGCAACTTTGAATCAATTTGTTTAAACTTGAAGTCTTGGAAGAGAGTCGAAATTCTGGCGATTCACAATACGATGCGCCGCCAGCGTTTCCTCTTTTCAGTCCAATTTTTGACCTTCAGGGTCGACATCGCCGTTCTAACCACCATTGGATTTTCACACTAGTGTGATAATAATAATGTTGAAAATAGCTCCACGAAGGATTTCGTGTAATCAATAGATAGAATATGGATCTACTATATTTTGTAAAGTACTGTTTTACTGCGCATTCGCCTGTAACATCATTATATTGACATTTAAACACATAGTGACATTCTGTTTCCGTCTTGTATTCGTATTACGCGGGCTTTGGATATCGACATTTTCCCATTATGCACTGCGTATGTTGACCTCTCCCCAACAAACGTTGGAGGCGCATCGTATTGTCGTATTTTCGCATTATATATCGAGTCTGTTTTTTTACTACAAGCTGTATCAAAATGATTGGTATCCATCAGTTTTCACTGATAATGGATGAGTCTGATGCATCAACATTCAACATAAGATCTAAATAATTTGTAGATTAATTGTATAACAAGTCATGAACTATACATTCTGGACATTTCAAAAGTATTCAATGCTGGATTTGGAAGAGACAGGCTTTTTGTTAAACATCAAAATGGATGGGTACCAATCATTTTGATACAGCTTGTACTGGGCACCTTTGTTCCATAACCATTAAGGTATAGGACATTTTTTGTTTTTTCTATAGCCCCCCGAATGAAATGTATTCAATTATGATTGTACTCACTAAGGTAGCATTGTGTGTGAATTTTACATCCGAACTAAGTGCTATTTTTTATGGGCATTTTAGTATCTAAAATGGCCCAAAATGAGGGGTTTTCAATATTGCCGTCCATTTCTAATCGTCACCCCCATAGACTTTACATGTAAAATAAAAAGGCCCATAAAAATTGAATAGCACTTAGTTCGGATGTAAAATTCCACAAAATGCTTTTTCAGTGATTACAAAGATAATTAAATAATTTCATGCGGGGCTATGTGGATTTTTTAATGCATTGCTTGTACAATGACATTTCACAATAAAATGTCCATCTTAAACAAAGGTGTGGGTGCTCTGTAAAAAATACAATAAGTTTTGACTTGTTGCTGTATGATTTAACGAAACGGAGTCAGTGACGTAGCTGGGATTTTTTCCAGGGGGGGGGGGGACCTGTATGGGGCGGGGGCCCAAATCCACCAATAAAAAAAAATTGCCGCCCCTTCCTCAAAAGGTTGACCCAATTTTTTTCCGTTGGTTTGAAAAGTAAAGAGCAAAAAAAAAAAAAAAAAAAGATTATAGACGCTAGCGCCCTAAAAGCAACATATTTTGATATAATATATAGTATCATTTTCCCCCTCCTCTCCCTCTTTTCCTCTCTCTCTACTTTTTCCTCTTTTTTCCTTACGCTAGGGGGGGCCCAAATAGCGATAGGGGCGGGGGCCCAAACAGACAATTTTGCCAGGGGGGGCAATTGCCCCCTGCCCCCTGCAGCTACGCCACTGAACGGAGTACTCTTTGGTGAAACACTGTCATAGTAATCCACTATTGTGGCCGATGAGTAAAAGGTGAATGTGTTCAATTAAACTCTGTCAACTCTCCGTATACTTGTACTGGGCTCAAAAAGAAACAAGGTCATATCTTATAATCCTTTCCATAAAAATGAACCAAAATTACACACAGGATTACTTCAATACTCGACTCTAAACACATGTCAGTAACCAAGCAGTTGTCCAACTGACACAACAGCAAAATACACTGACATGGAACAGCTTCCTGGACCACATTCACAGGCGAATAATTGACACCCAGCAAATGAAATCTGTGAGAATGCGTACAAGATCCTTACACAGGTGATTATTTCTAAAGAGTAAGCGAGTTAGTGGAATAATGAGGAACGGAGCTGCTTCCGCTTTTCACACACTTTCTGTCTTGTTTCACATTATTCCACATACTGTTTGGAAATAATCTTTCAAGAAACTTTTTATCATGAAATGTAAGGTATAACTCATATTCTCATTGGCTAATTTAAGTTAAAAATATATGTAAATAGCGCCCTCAAATTTCACAGTTTACAGTACAGTACATGTACAGTTTATTATTTAAAATTACCACAAAAAAGCAGAAAAAGTTGAATACTTTCTGATTTAGAAACGGTTATCTATGTTGAAAATTGTTACAAGATATATGTGTATAATGCCGTTTATTAGTGTGATAGTTGTTGGTATTATCCAGGTCTAGAATTGAACATGATAATAATGTTTTGATAGAAAAATTAATAAATGATCACGTCAAACAACCGTGATTATGGTTAGGGTTAGGATTAGGGTTAGTATGGTCCAGGTGTAGGGTTTAGAGTTAGGGCGTGGGAGGACTGGAGGTCTGCAATTACCTAGGACAAAATAAAGTTGTTGTTTTTACCATTTCTTTGCCATTACCATGTGTGGGGGTGTGTGTGTTTGTGTGAGCCTGTAAGCGCCTTCAAACGAGCCCAATCTTAAGTTTACACACCTTCAACCGAGGACAAACTTCCAACCGTGGACGTCCACGGCTCCTAAGGGGGTGCAGTATGATGAAAATAACTTAAAAAGGCTATTTAGAGCACAATCATATTGCGACCTCCCTTGTAGGTATAGGGTATGTCCCCGATTAGATAGTACCATATCACAGTATGTCCATGGTAAGGCGACTTACTGCTGTAACTTGGCGTCCTTGGTTGGCGGTTGCAAAATTTCAGTCCTCGTTTGCAGGCGCACTTGTGCCAGCATTCTTATGGGGTATTATTTAAGTTGCAGCAATAGCTTGTGGGGTACAACTTCTTTGTGAGGTATAAATCATGGATCCCACATAGGACCCCATAAGGTTTGAAACGTCCAAAAAATGCTATTTTCAGAGGTACCCTCATAAGGGGGAGGTCTGTGTGAAGAAAAAAAATTCCCCACAAACTATTGGTGGTACGATCTTGGTACCCCACAAGAATGTTGTGATAAGAAATATACCCCACAAAGAACCACTGCCCTATTTCATACACACATAATTTTGGACCCCACAAGAATTCTGGTGTGTGTGTGGGGGGGGGGGGTGAATACATATTAATATGACTATGGGAGTTATAAGCCTGTGAAGAATGTTGTTTCTTTATATATAGTACAAGGACAAATTAGCTCATGCCCCAGGCGTATGCATACCAATGTATTATAGATCTACATAGATGAGAATGTTCTGCCTTTATTAACATTTTTGGTAGTTTTGACTTTTCATTGCAAAATTGCAGCCATTTTAAATTATCGCAGTTTTACGTACAAAATGACGTTTAATTGACTCGAGCCATCACATGTCAGGTAAAGCCGTGAAATTGTGCCTATTTAGAAGATCAACTCACTATGCAGCTATAATGTAGGCTATCACTACTTGTCCATGTTATCAATGATATGGCTAATATGCAGCTGTCAATTTCCAGCCCCCCTCGGCCAGGGTACGGGGGATGGCTGGGACTTCCCCGGCTAACTCTCGAACAATTCCCTGACCGACGGGGCAGTATTTGTGCGTGAAACTCCGGCCAATAGTCCCAAACCCAGCTAGCCAAGCAATTGAAAAGGTCCGGCACATGGCCGGCCCGCCCTACAGTGACATATTTGTGTCAATGCTCGTCTGCCTACTTTTCACGGGGACCTAGTGGCTAAAGTGGACCAGGGTTTCAACTGACAAATACATTATCACCAGCCTTAATTTACACTTGCATGAAATCTATAAGCTTAACTTCTCATGTCGCAGTTTCAAAGGTTCACCCTGCATTCATAAAAGTACTAGTATTCACATGCTCAGTTGTGTGATATTATCCTTAAAAATAACATTATGAAGACTTCCTGCATCAAATCGGCATTTCACAGCAAAAAAGAAAAAAAAAATCGTAGTGACGGAGGTGTACCTCGGGCTACCCTGATACATGTAATTTCCAAGTTCAAGAACGCCAGCAGCTAGTCCACGGTGCCGAATTCGGCAATCATGCATGAACTGGTATGAAAAGGGCGCAGATCACCAAATCAGCTGTCCATTGAAAATGACGGTAAAATGAACATTTCACACAGGGCCTATTTTTTCATGTAAAACAGTTGTTATTTTTTTTTAAATTTCGGGTCTATTTAAGTGATTAACGTGAACCTCATAGAAAACGAAGTGCCTCAAGTTCTCGTATAGTTTTTACCGGAACTCATCACCATTGCACTTTTGACGCATTGTTTGATGTAATACGCCCGTATACTAAGTAAAGATTTGTTCATCGTCTACCACGTTATAATAATGCTGATAATAAAATAATGATAATAAAAACAATATGTTTTCAAGAAAAGTGGACTTAATTTTGTGATTATTTTTGTGTCAAAACTGAAGCATCCTCTGTATAAAAGAAAATATGAATATTAACTGCACATCATATACAACGATTCGTGATACCCAATTGTGTCACATTTGATGTCATTTAAGAGGCAGAGAATTTTATTTCAATTTTATATACGCCAAAATATTTTAAGCAAATAAAATTCCAAAATATGGTACGTTTTCTGTCTTTGCTTTTCACGTGGTAAGCCTATGTTGAAGTTGATATTATATGTTCAAATAAGTTTCAAGATGGATACATTCAGAATCCATGATAGCGGTGCGCATGCGGCGTGAGTTCGAGCCCCGCCTCTGTCGTACTTAATTTACTTTTTTTTTAAATTTTACAATTACGATTATTTATAGGGAAATGTGGCTGGGAGAATTTATGTATGGCGTAGGGAGGAGTGGATCTACTTATAATAAAATTGTATGTCAACAATATTAACAAATTTAAATTTTATTACAATACGTGAATAATAACACAATAGAAACAAATTTGCACCTACTTCTAGTGAGCGGATTTTAAAAGTATTTGTCTCCTTTTATTTTCTCAAATTGAAGCCCCAGTACGTGAGCCCTGTGGATTTCTCTACCGGATGTCAGTTTGTCAATTGCAGAAATCAAAGTTTTCTCGGACAAACTGTTATTTATCTTCAGTGAAAGCATGGTCTAGTATTGGCTCCAACATTGCTTTTTTTGGGGGGGGGGGGTTGCAAGCAATATGAAACATTAATGTTTGCCACTCATGTTACTTGCAATGTTTAAACAAAGAGCACGTTTCTATATGGTATCAGTCACAGTATATGTTTTTGCTTAACACGTGTGCTATGACCCAAAAAATACATCATCTCCAAATACACAGTTCAGTGACCTCGAGGCCTCCATTCAACAAGAAAGTTAACCTGTTGTTATAGAAGGACATGCATTTATACCCATCATCATCATCATATCATCATCATTACCTGACTACTAGCCACAAACCCATAACAAGGAAGATAAAATATCAATTTTGCTGCAAGCCCTCAGAGAAAAGTAATATACAAATGTTTAAAATCATGTTTTATTACAACGTATCTAATAGTAATAGGAATTTGCACACAACCATGACAACTGCTAAATTAAGCTGAAATGAAGAAAATATAGACTATAAAAAGTCTAAAATGAAAATAAATGTTGTTATTACAGTTTGCATATC